>NC_045770.1:38269044-38569044 GCF_008692025.1 Phocoena sinus | reverse complement strand
CACACAGAAATGAAGACCCAACACAGCAAAAATTAATTAATTAAAAAAAAAAAAAAAAGCACCAAGCTGATCTCCCTGTGCTTTGCGGCTACTTTCCACTAGCTATCTATTTTACATTTGGTAGTATGTATTAGTCTATGCCATTCTCTCACTTCGTCCCAGCATACCATTCCCCCTCCCCATGTGCTCAAGTGCATTCTCTATGTCTGCCTCTTCATTCCTGTCCTGCCCCTAGGTTCTTCAAAACCATTTTTTTTCTTTAGATTCCATGTATATGTGCTAGCATATGGTATTTGTTTTTCCCTTTCTCACTTACTTCACTCTATATGACAGACTCTAGGCCCACCCACCTCACTACAAATAACTCAATTTCACTGCTTTTTATGGCTGAGTAATATTCCATTGTATATATGTGCCACATCTTCTTTATCCATTCATCTGTTGATGGACACTTAGGTTTCTTCCATGTCCTGGCTATTGTAAATACAGCTGCAAAGAACATTGTGGTACATGATTCTTTTTGAATTATGGTTTTCTCAGGGTATATGCCCAGTAGTGGGATTGCTGGGTCATATGCTAGTTCTAATTTCAGTTTTTTAAGGAAACTCCATACTGTTCTCCATAGTGGCTGTATCAATTTCCATTCCCACCAACAATGCAAGAGGTTTCCCTTTTCTCCACACTCTCTCCAGCATTTATTGTTTGTAGATTTTTTGATGATGGCCATTCTGACTGGTGTGAGGTGATAGCTCATTGTAGTTTTGATTTGCATTTCTCTAATGATTAGTGATTTTGAGCATTCTTTCATGTGTTTGTTGCCATCTGTATATCTTCTTCAGAGAAATGTGTATTTAGGTCTTCTGCTCATTATTGGATTGTGTGTGGGTTGTTCGTTTTTTTGAAATTGAGTTGCATGAGTTGCTTGTAAATTTTGGAGGTAAATCCTTTGTCAGTATCTTCATTTGCAAATATTTTCTCCCATTCTTAGGGTTCTCTCTTCATCTTGTATATGGTTTCCTTTGCTGTGAAAAAGCTTTTAAGTTTCATTAGGTCCCATTTGTTTATTTTTGTTTTTATTGCCATTACTCTAGGAGGTGGGTCAAAAAGGATCTTGCTGTGATTTATGTCATAGAGTGCTGTGCCTATGTTTTCTTCTAAGAGTTTTATACTGTCTGGTCTTATGTTTAGGTTTCTAATCCATTTTGACTTATTTATTTATTTATTTATTTGCAGTACGCAGGCCTTTCCCTGTTGTGGCCTCTCCTGTTGCGGAGCACAGGCTCCGGATGCGCAGGCTCAGTGGCCATGGTTCACGGGCCCAGCCGCTCTGCGGCATGTGTGGGATCGGCAGGCAGACTCTCAACCACTGTGCCACCAGGGAAGCCCTTGACCTTATTTTTGTGTATGGTGTTAGGGAGTGTTCTAATTTCATTCTTTTACATGTAGATATGCAGTTTTCCCAGCATCACTTATTGAAGAGGCTGTCTTTTCTTCACTGTATACTCTTGCCTCCTTTAGCAAAGATAAGATGACCATATGTCCGCAGGTTTATCTCTGGACTCTCTCTACTGCTCCATTGATCTATATTTCTGTTTTTGTGCCAGTACCATACTGTCTCAATTATTGTAGCTTTCTAGTAGTCTGAAGTAGAGCAGCCTGATTCCTCCAGCTCTGTTTTTCTTTCTCAAGATTCCTTCGGCTATTCAGGGTCTTTGTGTTTTCACACAAATTGTGAAATTTTTTGCTCTCGTTCTGTGAAAAATGTCATTGGTAGTTTGATAGGGATTACATTGAATCTGTAGATTGCTTTGGGTAGTATATTCATTTTCAAAATGTTGATTCTTCCAATCCAAGAACATGGTACACCTCTCCATCTGTTTGTATCATCTCTAATTTCTTTCCTCACTGTATTATAGTTTTCTGCATACAGGTCTTTTGTCTCCTTAGGTAGGTTTATTCCTAGGTATTTTATTCTTTTTGTTGCAATGGTAAATGGGAGTGTTTCCTTAATTTCTCTTTCAGAGTTTTCATCATTAATGTATAGGAATGCAAGAGATTTCTGTGCATTAATTTTGTATCCTGTTACCCTACCACATTCATTGATTGGCTCTAGTACTTTTCTGGTAGCATCTTTAGGATTCTCTATGTATAGTATCATGTCATCAGCAAACAGTGACAACTTTACTTCTTCTTTTCCGATGTGGATTCCTTTTATTTCTTTTTCTTCTGTGATTGCTGTGGCTAAAACTTCCAAAACTATGTTGAATAATAGTGGTGAGACTGGGCAATCTTGTCTCGTTCCTGGTCTTAGCAGATATGGTTTCAGTTTTTCACCATTGAGAACTATGTTGGCTGTGGGTTTGTCATATATGGCCTTTATTATGTTGAGGTAAGTTCACTCTATGCCTACTTTCCTGAGGGTTTTTTATCATAAATCGGTGTTGAGTTTTGTTGAAAGCTTTTTCTGTATGTATTTAGATGATCATATGGTGTTTATCCTTCAGTTTCTTAATATGGTGTATCACATTGATTGATTTGCGTATATTGAAGAATCCTTGCATTCCTGGAATAAACCCCATTTGATCATGGTGTATGATCCTTTTAATGAGCTGTTGAATTCTCTTTGCTAGTATTTTGTTGAGGAAATTTGCATCCATCTTCATCAGTGATATTGGGCCGTAGTTTTCTTTCTCTGTGACATCTTTGTCCAGTTTTGGCATCAGTGTGATGGTGGCCTCATAGAATTAGTTTGGGAGTGTTTCTCCCTCTGGTATATTTTGGAAGAGTTTGAGAAGGATAGGTGTTAGCTCTTCTCTAAATATTTGATAGAATTCGCCTGTGAAACCATCTCATCCTGGGCTTTTGTTTTTTGGAAGATTTTTAATCACAGTTTCAATTTCAGTGCTTGTGATTGGTGTGTTTATATTTTCTATTTCTCCCTGGTTCACTCTCTGAAAGTTGTGCTTTTCTGAGAACATGTCTATTTCTTTCAGGTTGTCCATTTTATTGGCATAGAGTTGCTTGTAGTAGTCTCTCATGATCCTTTGTATTTCTGCAGTGTCAGTTGTTACTTCTCCTTTTTCATTTCTAATGGTATTGATTTGAGTCTTCTCCCTTTTTTTCTTGATAAGTCTGGCTAATGGTTTATCAATTTTGTTTATCTTCTCAAAGAACCAGCGTTTAGTTTTATTGACCTCTGCTATTGTTTCCTTCATTTCTTTTTCATTTATTTCTGATCTGAAATTTATGATTTCTTTCCTTCTGCTAATTTGGGTTTTTTTTGTTTGTTCTTTCTCTAATTGCTTTTGGTGTAATGTTAGGTTGTTTATTTGAGATGTTTCTTGTTTCTTAAGGTAGGATTGTATTGTTGTAAACTTCTCTTTTAGAACTGCTTTTGCTGCATCCCATAGGTTTTGGGGCATCATGTTTTCATTGTCATTTTTTTCTAGGTTATTTTTGATTTCTTCTTTGATTTCTTCAGTGATCTCTTGGTTATTAAGTAGTGTATTGTTTAGCCTCCATGTGTTTGTATTTTTTACAGATTTCTTTCTGCAATTGATATATAGTCTCATAGTGTTGTGGTCGGAAAAGATACTTGATATGATTTCAATTTTCTTAAATTTACCAAGGCTTGATTTGTGACCCAAGATATTGTCTATCCTGGAGAATGTTCACTGAGCACTTGAGGAGATAGTGTATTCTGTTGTTTTTGGATGGAATGTCCTCTAAATATCAATTAACTCCATCTTGTTTAATGTGTCATTTAAAGTTTGTGTTTCCTTATTCATTTTCATTTTGGATGATCTGCCCATTGATGAAAGTGTGGTGTTAAAGTCCCCTACTATGATTGTGTTACTGTTGAGTTCCCCTTTTATAGCTGTTAGCATTTGCCTTATGTATTGAGGTGCTCCTCTGTTGGTGCATAAATATTTACAATTGTGATATCTTCTTGTTGGATTGATCCCTTGATCATTATGTAGTGTCCTTCTTTGTCTCTTGTAATACTTTTACTTTATAGTCTATTTTGTCTGATATGAGAAATGCTACTTGAGGTTTCTTTTGATTTCCATTTTCATGGAATATCTTTCTATCCACTCACTTTCAATCTGTATGTGTCCCTAGGTCTGAAGTGGGTGTCTTGTAGACAGCATATATATGGGTCTCGTTTTTGTATCCATTCAGTGGGCCTGTGTCTTTTGGTTGGAACATTTAATCCATTTACATTTAAGGTAATTATCAATATGTATGTTCCTATTACCATTTTCTTAATTGTTTTGGGTTTGTTATTGTAGGTCTTTTCCTTCTTTGGTGTTTCATGCTTAGAGAAGTTCCTTTATCATTTTTTGTAAACTGGTTTGGTGGTCCTGAATTCTTTTAGCTTTTGCTTGTCTGTAAAGGCTTTACTTTCTCAGTCAAATCTGAATGAGATCCTTGCTAGGTAGAGTAATCTTGGTTGTAGGTTTTTCCCTTCCATCACTTAAATGTGTCCTGCCACTCCCTTCTGGCTTGTGGAGTTTTTGCTGAAAGGTCTGCTGTTAACCTTATGGGGATTCCCTTGTGTGCTATTTTAATATTTTTTTAATATTTTATTTTTTTTAATATGCTTTTAATATTTTTTCTTTGTATTTGATTTTTGATGGTTTGATTAATATGTGTTTTGGCATGTTTCTCCTTGGAATTATCCTGTATGGGACTCTCCGCAGTTCCTGGAGTTGATAAACTATTTCCTTTCCCATATTAGGGAAGTTTTCAACTATAATTTCTTCAAATATTTCTTCAGTCCCTTTCTTTCTCTCTTCTTCTTCTGGGACCCTATTATTCGAATGTTGATGCGTTTAATGTTCTCCCAGAGGTCTCTGAGACTGTCCTCAATTCTTTTCAGTCTTTTTTCTTTATTCTGCTCTGCAGTTGCTTTTTCCACTATCGTCTCTTCCAGGTCACTTATCAGTTCTTCTACCTCAGCTCTTCTGCTATTGATTCCTTCTAGAGAATTTTTAATTTCATTTATTGTGTTCTTCATCATTGTTTGTTTGCTCTTTAGTTCTTCTAGGTCCTTGTTAAACGTTTCTTCTATTTTCTCCTTTCTATTTCCAAATTTTGGATCATCTTTACTATCATTACTCTGAATTCTTTTTCATGTAGACTGCCTATTTCCTCTTCGTTTGTTAAGTCTGGTGGCTTTTTTCCTTTCTCCTTCATCTGCTGTGTGTTTCTCTGTCTTCTCATTTTGCTTAACTTACTGTGTTTTGGGGTATCCTTTTCACAGGCTGCAGGTTCATAGTTCCCATTGTTTTTGGTGTCTGCCCCCAGTGGCTTAGGTTGTGGGTTGCGTAGGCTTTCTGGTTGTGTAGTGGGTTGTGTAGGCTTTCTGGTGGATGTTGCCTGCGTTCTAGGGATGAGACCAGATCTTGTCTTTCTGGTGGGCAGGACCGCATCTGGTGGTGTGTTTTGGGGTGTCTGTGACCTTATTATGATTTTAGGCAGCCTCTCTGCTAATGGGTGGAGTTGTGTTCCTCTTGCTAGTTGTTTGGCATTGGGTGTCCAGCACTGTAGCTGGCTTGTTGTTGAGTGGAGCTGGGTCTTAGCGTTGATATGGAGATCTCTGGACGAGCTTTCACTGTTTGATATTACATGGAACCGGGAGGTCTCTTGTGGACTAATGACCTGAACTCGGCTCTCCCACCTCAGAGGCACAGGCCTGACACCCGGCTGGAGCACCAAGACACTGTCAGACACACAGCTCAGAAGAAAAGGGAGAAAAAATGAAAGTGATATAAAATAAAGCTATTAAAATAAAAATTTTAAAAATAATTATTAAAAATTAAAAAGTAGTGAAAAAAAGAACAAAAAAGAAAGAAAAAGGAGAGCAACCAAACCAAAAAACAAATCCACCACTGATAACAAGTGCTAAAAATTATACTAAAAAAAAAAAAAAAAAGGACATACAGTACCCTAGGACAAATGGTAAAAGCAAAGCTATACAGAAAAAATCATACACAAAGAAGCATGCACATACACACTCACCAAAAGAGAAAAAGGAAATATATATATATATATATATATATATATATATATATATATATATATATATATATATAAAACATTGCTCCCAAAGCCCACTGCCTCAATTTTGGGATGATTTGTTGTCTATCCAGGTATTCCACAGATGCAGAGTACATCAAGTTGATTGTGGAGATTTAATCTGCTGCTCCTGAGGCTGCTGGGAGAGATTTCCCTTTCTCTTCTTTGTTCGCACAGCTCCTGGAGTTCAGCTACGGATTTTGCCCCGCCTCCGCATGTAGGTTGCCTGAGAGCCTCTGTTTTCTGCCCAGAGAAAACGGGGTTAAAGTAGCAGCTGATTAGGCGGCTCTGGCTCACACAGGCTGGGGGGAGGAAGGGGTACGGAATAAGGGGCGAGCCTGCAGTGGCAGAGGCTGGTGTGACATTGCAGCAGCCTGAGGTGCTCCGTGTGTTCTCCAGGGGAAGTTGTCCCTGGATCACGGGACCATGGCAATGGCGGGCTGCACAGGTTCCTGGGAAGGGAGGTGTGGATAGTGACCTGTGCTTGTGCACAGGCTTCTTGGTGGCTGCAGCAGCAGCCTTAGCGTTTCATGCCCATCTCTGGTGTCAACGCTGGTGGTCACGGCTTGTGCCCGTCTCTGGAGCTCGTTTAGGCGGTGCTCTGAATCTCCTCTCTTCGTGCACCCCAAAACAATGGTCTCTTGCCTCTTCGACAGCTCCAGACTTTTTTCCGGACTCCCTCCCAGCTAGCTGTGGCGCAGTAGCCCCCTTCAGGCTGTTTTCACGCAGCCAGCCCCAGTCCTCTCCCTGGGATCTGACCTCCCAAGCCTGAGCCTCAGCTCCCAGCCCTCATCTGCCTCAGAGGGTGAGCAGACAAGCCTCTGAGGCTGGTGAATGCTGGTTGGCACAGATCCTCTGTGAGGATATCTCTCCTCTTTGCCCTCTGCACCCCTATTGCTGCACTCTCCTCCGTGGCTCTGATGCTTCCCCCCCACCGCCAATCCCCATCTCTACCAGTGAGGTGCTTCCCAGTGTGGAAATTTTTCCTTCTTCACAGCTCTCTCCCAGTGGTGCAGGTCCTGTCCCTATAATTTTGTCTCTGTTTTTTCTTTTTTCTTTAGCCCTACCCAGGTACATGGGGAGTTTTTGCCTTTGGGGAAGTCTGAGGTCTTCTGCCAGCATTCAGTAGGTGTTCTGTAGGAGTTGTTCCACATGTAGATGTATTTCTGATATATTTGAGGGGAGGAAGGCGATTTCCACATCTCACTCCTCCGCCATCCTGAAGGTTTCTTCTTCCATTCTTTTCTTCCTCTCCTTTTGATTGTCTCCTGCTTATGTATGTGCACAGAGTACCACTCTTTCAACCCTTCAACCCCCCGGACTTCCTAAGGTACTTTTGTATATAAAAGCAGTTCCTTTCCAAAAAAAGAATTTTGGAGAAAGCTGCTAAGATAATAATGGTTTTCCAACTTTTACAAGTATGTTCTGGAGGTGTATGAAAGTTCACTGAAAAGTGACTCCAACCTTAAATTAATTTGAGGAAAGTTCACTATTTAGGGGGCTGATATGTTGAAACAATAGGCAATGTGAAAAATCTTATTCTGGATTTCCAGACTATTTTAATGAAAGAATTCTGAGTTATTCTTCTTTCTACTTGGCACCAGGATGGATGGAAGGGCTCTGTGATATTTCTTTCCATAGGGAGAAGGGTTATGGCCAAGCTATTTATTAGCTTCTAAGAGGAGATGCAAAGCACATGATTTTAAGCTGTATTTTGTTGTCACCCAGTGGTGTCTAGGCCTTGTTCCCACACAGAACGCACACATAAACACCTGCACCCATTGCACCTCCAGAAGAACATCTCTTTTACTCATGGGGGGAGAGGCAAACACTTAAATTGGCATAATTTACAAACATAGAGGAAGAGCCCTTTTCTTTCCAAAATAACTTCTCCAATTTCATTCTGACTCCTGAAATGCCTTTCACAGAAGATTTAGTCCTCTCTTCTACAATTTGATATAGGGCTTAAAATGCAGTCCAACAAAGGGAGCATGGGTAGTGTATGTTCATACCAAGATTTGAATTAATATCAGATCTTTTTTCCTAAGAGCTGTTTTTTTTAATAGGGAAAAGAAATCACAAAGACCTTGAAGTAAGGGAGAGTTGAAAAATTGAACAGAATGGAAATGCTGTGATATAGATAAAAGTCTATTTATAAAAGGGAGAAGATTGGAAGGGAAAGGGAACTAATGTCCACTGAGTACCTGCATTATGCCAAGCAATGTTCTGGGACTTTACCAATGTAATATATCTTATATAGTTCCAAAACACTCTGAAGGATATGAAAGATTGCCTTCTGTACTGAGCCACAACTACCTAACTCTTAGTCATCCTAACCCATTCCCTAACTGATGCATAATTCAAAAACATCTATGGATAGACTCTCTCCCACTACCCGCCACATCCCCACCCCCTGCCACACAAGCATAATGATGTGCAAAGTATCTGATATGAATCTGTAGGCACTAAAATGTAGCACTCTGCAACACATACTCACTCCAGTATCTGCTTATCTCTTTTTAGATGCCTACAAAAAGAGCCACTCTTTTATATATCAGGGGAAAGAAAAATGATGCAGAATATTAAGGAGATAGACTAATGCTCGTTTTCTTTCTCTGTATAAGGCAAGGTTGCATGCATGTGTGTGCATGTGTATGTGTAAATAAACTTTTAATGTATGAAGAGGCCTGGACATGGGTGGGCAACACTAGTCACTTTAAAAACACATGGTGGGTGGGCTTCCCTGGTGGCGCAGTGGTTGAGAGTCCGCCTGCCGATGCAGGGGAAACAGGTTCGTGCCCCGGTCTGGGAAGATCCCACATGCCACGGAGCGGCTAGGCCCTTGAGCCATGGCCACTGGGCCCGCGCGTCCGGAGCCTGTGCTCCGCAACGGGAAAAGTCACAACAGTGAGAGGCCCGCGTACCGCAAAAAACAAAAAAAAACACATGGTGTGACTTCACCATTAAACCGTAATGATGACTTGACCACAAAATTCCTTTCTAGGGAAAGAAACTTCATAAAGCCTTTTCCTTCCATTTTTATGCCATGTAACCAAGAAGAACAATTCATAGTTCTATTATTTTAAAAATCTAGAAGACATAAACTAAAGAGTAATTAGTTCATTGCCAGTGGATTCAACATAGCAGCCCTCCCACAAAGGAGCTTTCCCCCATTCATTATGGGTGGTTCTGAGCCTCAAGTGGAAAGGAGCCAGAAGGAGAAACCGATTTGACTGTTCAAGAAAAATTTCATCATGCAACTTTCAAGTGCAGCTGTTTTGAGGCCCAGGCAACAACTTGTGGCACAGATTTTGGAAGAAGCATCTTCTGTCTCATGCCATCACTCTCCTCAGCTGTAGGTGCAATCAAATCAAGCAACACTGCAGCACCTTGAGAATGGGGAGGGTTGAGAACGTCTTGGGGGAGCAGCTCAGGAGCAGATACTGGTACCCTTACGGTGGGCAGTGGGTCTAGAAAGTCTTTTTCTTGTTGCTTTGCAGGTAGCCAACGGCGGACAAAAGGGAACTAGAGCAGGACAGAGAGGCTGAGCTGACACCATGTGCTGACCACGATGAACAGACCGGTTTAAGGAAAATTGCAAAAAAACTCCTTCAAGGAATCTGTTATTACTGAGGAGCAAGGGTGGAGGGACTCCGTCGAGGTTGGTTGGGGTCCTGCTCAGATGGGAGCTCTCAGTCTTGTAGATATTTAGACTGAGCAGGCTTCCTTCCTTGATGAAATAAGGTGGTTCCTCCAGTGGAAGAAATATCCATCAAATATCCAAGGACAATATATAACGTGTTTTCCCCAGGTCACATTGGTCATGGGAGAAATCAAGGTTCCTATCAGGCCCAAGGTAATAATCAAAGAAGTTTATCTCCAGTCTCACAAAGTTGTTACCTGTGCTCCAACTCCAAAATCACCTTCAACCTCAACATCTCGTCTTAGACCGTTTTTCTTGGTAATGAGTACTGTTATAAGAAATTGCTCTTGCTGGTTTTGCTAACATCTGACATCTCCTCTCCCCACCACAGAACTCAAAAAGGAGCCATAGAGACTGGGCTGGGAGACAAGTTATTGTAAGAAGTATGATCCTATGCGTGGAGAAGAAGGATAATTCCTTCTAGAGCTTTAGATGAAGTTTGTCAGCCTGACTTCTCCCTTGGGTTAAGTTCTCTCATAGTCCCTAATGCAAACAGATTACTGGCAGTGCCATCCGCCCAACCCATCCAATATGATCTGACATGTCTTAGTTTCACCAGACACTATTTAGGTCAAGGTTAAGGAGGTTAGTTAGATTAGATACAACCTCATTAGTGTCAAAGGATCTGTTTGCCAGTTCCAAAGTCCCTAAGCCATGTTGCTTTCTCTCAAGTGACCTGAAGACCCTCATTCAAAGTGTCTGCCTAGACTTCTCAGAGTTCTTGAAGTGAACACACAGATTGTGTTTCCCGGCATCTTCTCTTTGATACAGAACATAATTTTTTAGAAAACAAAAAATAGTGATGTAACTAGTATAAGCAATGTCCTGGGGTAGGAGCAAGATAAGAACGATTCATTCTAACTGGGAGATCAGATAAGATTTCATGAGAGGGGTTAAATTTGGATTAAGGTCTTTTAAACCTGGGCAGAATTTCAGCAGTTGAATAAGCAGTAAAGGCATTCATTCATTCACCCATTCCAGAAGCATTTACTGAGATCCCATTGTGTGGCTGGCTCTGTTTTAGGCCCTAGGAACACACATGAATAGGACATCATTCCTGCCTTCAGAGAGAATGCAGGATCCCCCTTGCTGACTGAAGAGACAACGTGAGCAAAGGCACAGAGGCCCGCAAGGCGTGTGGCAAGTTCAGTGAAGAGTGTGGCTGAGACTCAAGGTCCATTGTATAAGGGAACAGGGAAGAAGGTACAGGGGGAATGAGGCAGGAAAAGAAGGCTGGGGACCAAACCCAGAGGATTTATTTATTATTAGTTAATTTATTTATTTTTGGCTGCATTATGTCTTTGTTGCTGCATGCGGGCTTTCTCTAGTTGCGACGAGCAGGGCCTACTCTTCTTTGTGGTGCGTGGGCTTCTCATTGTGGTGGCTTCGCTTGTTGCAGAGCATGGGCTCTAGGCGTATGGGCTTCAATAGTTGTGGCACGCAGGCTCAGTAGTTGTGGCTTGTGGGCTCTAGAGCGCAGGCTCAGTAGTTGCGGCACACAGGCTTAGCTGCTCCGTGGCATGTGGGATCGTCCTGGACCAGGGCTTGAACCCATGTCCCCTGTATTTGCAGGCAGATTCTTAACCACTGCACCACCAGGGAAGTCCCAAACCCAGAAGATTCTAATAATACAGTAGAAGGTGTAAATTATTCTGTAGGCTATGATAAGTCATTAGCAGTTATTAGCTGAAAGTATTCCAATGGCTTCCCATTGCCTAAAACCCTTCAAGGGCTCGTCGTTACTCAGGAGATAAAGAACAAAGTTTTTAGCATGGTTTCTAAAGACTGGCAATGTCTGGCCTCCACCTATCTCTTCAGCCTTATTTTAAACCCCTCACTCCCACTTGCTGCATGTGGGCCTCACTGATCTTCTGTTATCACAACACACCACCACCCACCACAGGACCTTTCTACAGGTTGTTTCCTCTTCCAGAAACCTTTCCCCTTTGCTTAATTAACTTCTCCTCCTTCAGATGTCAACTGAATCATTATTTCTTAAAAAAGCTTTTCCTAATCCCCACTCCCATAGATCTAATCCCCTACTGTGTCCACATGTGTATCTGTGACTCCTTGATTACCCTCTGTCTCTTTCACCAGACTACAATCAAGGGCAAGGACTCTGTTTTGTTCATCATTTTCTCATCAGTTCCTATCACAGTGCCTGGTGCATTATAGGCATGCAATAAATATTTATGCAAAGCAAAACAAACTAGAAAATCTTTTTTTCTGTAACAATGTAGAGGATCATTTGGGGTGGGGGATTGGGTCGTAGGCCAGGACTGTAGCTTGCACCCAGGACACCAGCACACACTATAGTCAAACATGTAGTCGTAGATGAAGAATAATTTCTCCTTCTGGCAGCCCCGGGCCCATCAAAGTGATGTCTTCCTCTAGCAGCTGATTAGGTGGAATTCAGGGGCTGATTAATCCCTTTCTCCAGGACTAGCCCTGGATGTGAAGTGGACTTGTTTTTTTCCATTGGTTAATTATGCACAGTGACTGGTCACAGATCAGAAAGGTGACGGTATCATATTGAGTGAGAATGTGCAGAGAGTGGAAAGACAGTGAATTTTAGCTGTGTGTTGATAAAGGGGTTAACATTCAAATCACAGAAAGGAGACAGCACAAGGAAAATTGCTTTATTACAACTGTCTCTGAAACTGTGAAGGGTTAGAATAAGTGGGCGGATGAATCAGTGCTTCTGCCTTCCCGCTGACGACTGCATGAGAGAAAAGGGGCTCCATCCACAGGGAGAGAAATTTAGCAAATTATTTCTCAACAGATTTCCAGAGGGAGTTTATAAAGTCTTTGTTTCTGGAGAAAGAATAAGGTGGAACCAATAACTTTCACTGATGAGCACTGTCCTGCCTTAAGATGGTGTGAGTGGTGGTGGTGCAGGGGAGCATACAGTCTCCCAACTATGCCATCCACACTAGGATTACATTGTCACACAGGGTTCTGAAGCTATGGAAGTGCTGCTCTGCATGGCGTTTCTTGTCTGAATCTGGTAGTGCTTTGCAAACCCCATGAATCATCACATATGCCATGCTCAAAAGATTTTGACAAGGTTTATGAGTCCACCTAGTGCTATTTATTTTTGTTCTCTCTCATTCCTTCCCTATAGGGAGGCGTACTTTCAAGGGCATATTTCACAGAATTGGCCAGGGTCCACAGTGACAAATCTAACTCCATCATCCTGGGGCAAGGAGTAGCACGTTTTGCCCTTGCCAGCTCCCTGGCATGATGTAAACATGACTGATGGAAACAGCTATTTGCACAACCAATAACCAGGGCAGATTGCAGAAACTGGGTGTGAGCAAGTGAGATGCTATTTTTAATGTAAATAAGCCACACTGGGATGTCCAAATCCATATGTTTGTTGAGGACCTATCTGGTCGAATTAAAGATTCACCCACAGGCTCTATCAAATATTTCCCACATGGGCCAGTGTCTAAATTATCCTCCATGATAATCCATCCTTTGGGATATGGCATTGAAAGAACTATAAATAAGTAAAATTGCTATATGGAAATAGTAGCAAAACAGTGCTCTTTTTTATCATCTAACTAATTAGTTTAGTTGGCTTACTTATCTAAATCTGTGTTGTCCAATACACGGACAACTAGCCCACATATAGTTATTGAGAACTTGAATGTGACTAGTGACTAAATCATCACATTCTGCTTAATTTCAATTTTGTAAGGTTTTGACTAGTATTAAACTCCAAAACTAAAGCGGGGATCCATGGTCTGAGTTTGAGACATCTGGCTTTTAAAATTGTTTTCTACAGCACGATTTCTAAGAGACTTCAACATGCCAATGTTCATGATGTCTTTCTCAGAAGGAGATGCTATAGGCCAATTTTACAACAATATCTAACCACAGGAGAGATTTTGTTTCTTTCCAAAATGTATCTTGAGGAACACCACTTGGGAAATGACACTCTACATGGCTAAGACCCAGAAGGAGTATGTCAGGCAGAGATCTATGTCTCTAATGAGAGAAGTGTGTCCCCAAAGCAGACCCTGGACTTAGCTTCTTTGTTATGTATTTATTCATTACTGTTTTTGCAAACTTTGACATCCCATGGACTTTACCTATCACTTTCGCCCTATACTGACCTTAGTGATACTGTTTAAACTTTGAAAAAAGAGGGAATTTGATGATAAGAACTATATGATCTTTACCAAGTTTAAAATTCTATTGCCCATTCTTCCTAATACTAATCGTTGAAATCCCCTACTTTTCAGTGCTTTAAAACCCTGGTTGGATAGTGCTTGATTAAGTCAGAAAATAAGCTGAGATAATATCCAGTGGATGGTAGTTTTCTACTTCCATGAGTGCCTCCTAACTGTAAGAAAGGTAAGTAGACCATGAAGAGAATGATAAAATCCTGAGGGATATACATAGTACCAAACCAGGAAGGTGATGTAGAAGCCTGAAGAAAAGGTAAAACCATTTTTTTTTTTAGTAAGTAAATTGGTCTGCAAGGGTTTTAGATTATAAGAGTTTATCATTTTTAAAATTGGAGTATATTTGATTTACAATACTGTGTTAGTTTCAAGTGTACAGCAAAGAGATTCATATATATGTGTATATATATACATATATACACATATATTCTCTTTCAGATTCCCTTTGTAATGTTATTACAAAATACTGAGTATAGTTCCCTGTGCTATACAGTAGGTCCTTGTTGTTTAGCTATTTCATATATACTAGTGTGTATATGTTAATATCAAATCCTAATTTACCCCTCCCCCCTTAGATAACCATGAATTTGTTTTCTATGTCTGTGAGTCTGTTTCTATTTTGTTTATAAGTTTATTTGTATCATATTTTTTTAAGATTCCACATATAAGTGATATCACATATTTGTCTTTAGCTTACTTCAGGTAATCTCTAGATCTGCTCATGTTACTGCAGGTGGCATTATTTCATTCTTTATTATGACTGAGTAATATTCCATTATATATATGAGATATATATATATGATATGCACATATCATATCTTCTTTATCCATTCATCTGTCAATGGACATTTAGGTTGCTTCTATGTGTTGGCTATTGTAAATAGTGCTGCTATGAAATTGTGGAGCATATATCTTTTCAGATTGTGGTTTTCTCTGGATATATGCCCAGGAGTGGGATGGCTGGATCACGTTTTTTTTTTTTTTTTTTTCCACATCTAAATTGGAGTATAATTGCTTCACAATGTTGTGTCAGTTTCTGCTGTACAACAAAGTGAATCAGCCATGTGTATACATATATCTCCATGTCCCCTCCCTCTTGAGCCTCCCTCATACCCTCCCTCTCCCATTCCTCTAGGTCACCACAGAGCATCAAGTTGATCTCCCTGTTCTATGCAGCAGCTTTCCACTAGCTATCCATTTTACATTTGGTAGTGTATATATGTCAATGCTACTCTCTCACTTCATCCCAGCTTCCCCTTCCCCCACTGTGTCCTCAAGTCCATTCTCTACATCTGCACCTTTATTCCACCCCTGCCACTAGGTTCATCAGTACTGCTTTTTTAGTTTCCATATATATGTGTGTTAGCATACGGTATTTGTTTTCCTCTTTCTGACATACTTCACTCTATGACAGACTCTAGGTCCATCCACCTCACTACAAATAAATCAATTTCATTCCTTTTTATGGCTGAGTAATATTCCATTGAATATATGTGCCACATCTTCTTTACCCATTCATCTGTTGATGGACATTTAGGTTTCTTCCATGTCCTGGCTATTGCAAATAGTGTTGCAATGAACATTTTGGTACATGTATCTTTTTGAATTATGGTTTTCTCAGGGTATATGCTCAGTAGTGAGATTCCTGGGTCATATGGTAATTCTATTTTTAGTTTTTTAAGGAACCTCCATACTGTTCTCCATAGTGGCTGAACCAATTCACATTCCCACCAGCAGTGCAAGAGTGTTCCCTTTTCTCCACACCCTCTCCAGCATTTATTGTTTCTAGATGTTTTGATGATGACCATTCTGACTGATGTGTGGTGATACCTCATTGTAGTTTTGATTTGCATTTCTCTAATCATTAGTGACGTTGAGCATCTTTTCACATATTTGTTGACCATCTGTGTGTCTTTGGAGCAATGTCTATTTAGGTCTTCCACCCATTTTTGGATTGGGATGTTTGTTTTCTTGATGTTGAGCTGCATGAGATGCTTCTATATTTTCGAGATTAATCCTTTGTCAGTTGCTTCATCTTCAAATAGTTTCTCCAATTCTGAAGGTTGTCTTCTCATCTTGTTTATGGTTTCCTCTGCTGTGCAAAAGGTTTTAAGTTTCTTTAGGTCCCATTTGTTTATTTTTGTTTTTATTTCCATTACTCTAGGAGGTGTGTCAAAAAGGATCTTGCTGTGATTTATGTCAAAGAGTGTTCTTCCTATGTTTTCCTCTAAGAGTTTTATAGTGTCTGGCCTTACATTTAGGTCTTTAATCCACTTTGAGTTTATTTTTGTATATGGTGTTACGAAGTGCTCTAATTTCATTCTTTTACATGTAGTTGTCCAGTTTTCCCAGCACCACTTATTGAAGAGGCTGTCTGTTCTCCATTGTATATTCTTGCCTCCTGTATCAAAGATAAGGTGACCATATGTGTGTGGGTTTATCTCTGGGCTTTCTATCCTGTACCATTGATCTATATTTCTCTTTGTGTACCAGTACCATATTGTTTTGATTACTGTAGCTTTGTAGTATAGTCTGAAGTCAGGGAGCCTCATTCCTCCAGTTCTGTTTTTCTTTCTCAAGATTGCTTCGGTTATTCAAGGCCTTTTGTGTTGCCATACAAATTGTAAAATTTCTCGTTCTAGTTCTGCTAACAATCTCATTGGTAATTTGATAGGGATTGCATTGAACCTGTAGATTGCTTTGGGTAGTATAGTCATTTTCATGATATTGATTCTTTCAATCCAGGAGCAAGGTGTATCTCTCCACCTGCTTATGTCATCTTTGATTTCTTTCATCAGTGTCTTACAGTTTTCTGAGCACAGGTCTTTTGCCTCCTTAGGTAGTTTTGTTCCTAGGTATTTTATTCTTTTTCTTGCAATAGTAAATGGGATTGTTCCCTTAATTTATCTTTCTGATCTTTCATTGTTATTGTATAGGAATGCAAGAGATTTCTGTGCATTAATTTTGTATGCTGCTAATTCAACAAATTCATTGATTAGCTCTAGTAGTTTTGTTGGCATCTTTAAGACTTTCTATGTATAGTATCATGTCATCGGCAAACATGACAGTTTTACTTTTTTTTTTTCCAATTTGTATTCCTTATATTTCTTTTTCTTCTCTGATTGCTGTGGCTAGGACTTCCAATACTATGTTGAATAATAGTGGGAAGAGTGGACATCCTTGTCTTATTCCTAATCTTAGAGGAAATGCTTTCAGTTATTCACAATTGAGAATGATGTTGGCTGTGGCTTTGACGTATATGGCCTTTATTATGTTGAGGTAGGTTCCCTCTATGCCCACTTTCTGGAGAGTTTTTATCATAAATGGGTTTGAACTTTGTCAAAACATTTTTCTGCATCTATTGAGATGATCATATGTTTTTTATTATTTAACTTGTAATTATGGTGTACCACATGGATTGTTTTGTAGATATTGAAGAATCCTTGCATCCCTGGGATAAATCCCACTTGATCATGGCATATGATATATATTTTTATATTATTTTTTTGTTTTTTAACATCTTTATTGGAGTATAATTGCTTTACAATGGTGTGTTAGTTGCTGCTTTATAAAAAAGTGTATCAGTTATACATATACATATATCCCCATATCTCTTCCTTCTTGTGTCTCTCTCCCTTCCACCTTCCCTATCCCACTCATCTAGGTGGTCACAAAGCACCAAGCTGATCTCCCTGTGCTATGCGGCTGCTTCCGACTAGCTATCGGTTTTACATTTGGTAGTGTATATATGTCCAGTCCACTCTCTCACTTTGTCCCAGCTTACCCTTCAGACTACCCGGGTCCTCAAGTCCAGACTCTAGTAGGTCTGTGTCTTTATTACCGTCTAGCCCCTAGGTCCTTCATGACCTTTTTTATTTTTATAGATTCCATATATATGTGTTAGCATATGGTATTTGTTTTTCTCTTTCTGACTTACTTCACTCTGTATGAAAGACTCGAGGTCCATCCACCTCACTACAAATAACTCAATTTTGTTTCTTTTTCTGGCTGAGTAATATTCCATTGTATACATGTGCCATATCCTCTTTATCCAATCATTGGTCAATGGACATTTAGGTTGCTTCCGTGTCCTAGCTACTGTAAATAGAGCTGCAATGAACATTGTGGTACATGACTCTTTTTGAATTATGGCTTTCTCAGGGTATATGCCCAGTAGTGCAATTGCTGGGTCATATGGTAGTTTTTTGTTTAGATTTTTAAGGAAACTCCATACTGTTCTCCATAGTGGCTGTATTAATTTACTTTCCCAGCAACAGTGTAAGAGGGTTCCCTTTTCTCCACACCCTCTCCAGTATTTATTGTTTGTAGACGTTTTGATGTTGGCCATTCTGACCAGTGCGAAGTGATACCTCATTGTAGTTTTGATTTGCATTTCTCTAATGATTAGTGATGTTGAGCATCCTTTCATGTGTTTGGTGGCAATCTGTATATCTTCTTTAGAGAAATGTCTATTTAGGTCCTCTGCCCATTTTTGGCTTGGGTTGTTTGTTTTTTTGATATGGAGCTGCATGGGCTGCTTGTAAATTTTGGAAAGTAATCCTTTGTCAGTTTCTTAGTTGCAAATATTTTCTCCCATTCTGAGGGTTGTCTTTTCATCTTGTTTATGGTTTCCTTTGCTGTGCAAAAGCTTTTAAGTTTCATTAGGTCCCATTTGTTTATTTTTGTTTTTATTTCCATTTCTCTAGGAGGTGGGTCAAAAAGGATCTTACTGTGGTTTATGTCATAGAGTGTTCTTCCTACATTTTCCTCTAAGAGTTTTACAGTGTCTGGCCTTACATTTAGGTCTTTAATCCATTTTGAGTTTATTTTTGTGTATGGTGTTAGGAAGCTCTTTATCAAAGATAAGGTGACCATATATGTGGGGACTTATCTCTGGATTTTCTATCCTGTTCCATTGATCTATATTTCTGGTTTTGTGCCAGTACCATACTGTCTTTATTACTGTAGCTTTGTAGTATAGTCTGAAGTCCAGGAGGCTGATTCCTACAGCTCCATTTTTTTCTTTTTCAAGATTTCTTTGGCTATTCGGGGTCTTTTGTGTTTCTATACAAATTGTAAAATTTTTTGTTCTAGTTCTGTGAAAAATGCCATTGGTAATTTGATAAGGATTTCATTGAATCTGTAGATTGCTTTGGGTAGTATAGCAATTTACAGAATGTTGATTCCTCCAATCCAAGAATATGGTATATAACTCCATATATTTTTATCATCTTTAATTTCTTTCATCAGTGTCTTATAATTCTCTGCACACAGGTGTTTTGTCTCCTTAGGTAGGTTTATTCCTAGGTATTTTATTCCTTTTGTTGCAATGGTAAATGGGAGTGTTTTCTTAATTTCACTTTCAGAATTTTCATCATTAGTGTATAGGAATGCAAGAGATTTCTGTGCATTAACTTTGTATCCTGCTATGTTACCAAATTCATTGATTAGGTCTAGTAGTTTTCTGGTAGCATCTTTAGGATTCTCTATGTATAGTATCATGTCATTTGCCAACAGTGAGAGCTTTACTTCTTCTTTTCTGATTTAGATTCCTTTTATTTCTTTTTCTTCACTGATTGCTGTGGCTAAGACTTCCAAAACTATGTTGAATAATAGTGGTGAGAGTGGGCAACCTTGTCTTGTTCCTGATGTTAGTGGAAATGGTTTCAGTTTTTCACCATTGAGGACGATGTTAGCTGAGTGTTTGTTATATATGGCCTTTATTATGTTGAGGTAAGTTCCCTCTATGCTTACTTTCTGAAGGGTTTTTATCATAAATGGATGTTGAATTTTGTCGAAAGATTTATCCGCATCTATTGAGACGATCATATGGTTTTCCATTTCAATTTGTTAATATGGTGTGTCACATTGATTGATATGCATATATTGAAGAATCCTTGCATTCCTGTGATAAACTTCACTTGGTCATGGCGTATAATCTTTTTAATGTGCTGTTGGATTGTGTTTGCTAGTATTTTGTTGAGGATTTCCATATCTATGTTCATCAGTGATATTGGCCTGTAGTTTTCTTTCTTTCTGACACCTTTGTCTGGTTTTGGTATCAGAGTGATGGTGACCTCGTAGAAAGAGTTTGGGAGTGTTCCTCCCTCTGCAATACTTTGGAAGAGTTTGAGAAGGATAGGTGTTAGCTCTTCTGTAAATGTTTGATAGAATTCGCCTGTGAAGCCATCTGGTCCTGGCCTTTTGTTTGTTGGAAGATTTTTAATCACAGTTTCAATTTCAGTGCTTGTGATTGCTCTGTTCATATTTTCTATTTCATCCTGGTTCAGTTTCAGAAGTTTGTGCACTTCTAAGAATTTGTTCATATCTTCTGGGTGTGCATTTTATTGGCATATAGTTGCTTGTAGTAACCTCTCATGATTCTTTTTAGTTATGCAGTGGTAGTTGTTACTTCTCTTTCTTCATTTCTAATTGTGCTGATTTGAGTCTTCTCCCTTCCTTTCTTAATGAGTCTGGCTAATGGTTTATCTTTTTTTTATCTTCTCAAAAAACAAGCTTTTAGTTTTATTGATCTTTGCTATCATTTCCTTCATTTCTTTTTCATTTATTTCTGTTCTGATCTTTATGATTTCTTTCCTTCTGCTAACCATGGGGTTTTATTGTTCTTCTTTTTCTAACTGCTTTAGGTGCAAGGTTAGGTTGTTTATTTGAGATGTTTCTTGTTTCTTAAGGTAGGATTGTATTGCTATAAATTTCCCTCTTAGAACTGCTTTTGCTGTATCCCATAGGTTTAGGGTCATCGTGTTTTCATTGTCATTTGTTTCTAGGTATTCTTTGATTTCCTCTTTGATTTCTTCAGTGATCTCTAGGTGTTTAAGTAGTGTATTGTTTAGCATCCATGTGTTTGTATTTTACAGATTTTCTTTCCTGTAATTGTTATCTTGTCTCATAACTTTGTGGTCAGAAAACATACTTGATACGATTTCAATTTTCTTAAATTTACCAAGGCTTGATTTGTGACCCAAGATATGATCTATCCTGGAGAATATTCCCTGAGCACTTGAGAAGGAAATGTATTCTGTTGTTTTTGGATGGAATGTCCTATAAATATCAATTAAGTCTCTCTTGTTTAATGTACCATTGTGTTTCCTTATGTATTTTCATTTTGGATGATCTGTTCATTCATGAGAATGGTGTGTTAAAATCCCATTCTATGATTGTGTTACTGTTGATTTCCCCTTTTATGGCTGTTAATATTTGCCTTATGTATTGAGGTGTTTCTATGTTGGGTTCATAAATGTTTACAATTTTTATATCTTTTTCTTGGATTGATCCCTTGATCATTATGTAGTGTCCTTCTTTGTCTCTTGTAATAGTCTTTGTTTTAAAGTCTGTTTTGTCTGATATGAGAATTGCTACTCCAACTTTCTTTTGACTCCCACTTGCATGGAATACCTTTTTCCATTTCATCACTTTCATTCTGTATGTGTCCCTAGGTCTGAAGTGAATCTCTTGTAGACAACATATATATGGGTCTTGTTTTTGTACCCATTCTGCCAGTCTATGTCTTTTCATTAGAGCATTTAATCCGTTTACATTTAAGGTAATTATCGATATGTATGTACCTATTACCATTTTCTTAATTGTTTTGGCTTTGTTTTTGTAGGTCTTTTCCTTCTCTTGTGTTTTCTGCCTAGTGAAGTTCCTTTAGTATCTGTGGTAAAGTTTGTTTTGTGGTGCTGAATTCTCTTAGCTTTTGCTTGTCTGTAAAGGTTTAAATTTCTCTGTCAAATTTGAATGAGATCCTTGCTGGGTACAGTAATCTTGGTTGAAGGTTTTTCCCTTTCATCACTAAATATGTCCTGCCACTCCATTCTGGCTTGCAGAGTTTCTGCAGAAAGATCAACTGTTAACCTTATGGGGTTTCCCTTGTGTGTTATTTGTTGTTTTTTCCCTTTCTGTTTTTAATATTTTTTCTTTGTATTTAATATTTGATAGCTTGATTAATATGTGTCTTGGCGTGTTTCTCCTTGGATTTATCCTTTATGAGACTCTCTGTTCTTCCTCGACTTGATTAACTATTTCCTTTCCCATATTAGGGAAGTTTTCAACTATAATCTCTTCAAATATTTTCTCAGTCCCTTTCTTTTTCTCTTCTTCTTCTGGGACCTCTATAATTCAAAATGTTGGTGCATTTAATGTTCTCCCAGAGGTCTCTGAGACTGTCCTCATTTCTTTTCATTCTTTTCTCTTTATTCGCTCTGCAGTGTTTATTTCCACTATTTTATCTTCCATGTCACTTATCTGTTCTTCCACCTCAGTTATTCTGCTATTGATCCCTTCAAGAGAATTTTTAATTTCATTTATTGTGTTGTTCATCACTTTTTTTGGGCTCTTTAGTTCTTCTAGGTCTTTGTTAAACATTTCTTGTATTTTCTCCATTCTATTTCCAAGATTTTTGTTTATCTTTACTATCATTATTCTGAATTATTTTTCAGGTAGACTGCCCCTTTCATCTTCATTTGTTATGTCTGTTGGGTTTTTACATTTCTCCTTCATCTGCTGTGTGTTTCTATGTCTTCTCCTTTTACTTAACTCACTGTGTTTGGGGTCTCCTTTTTGCAGGCTGCAGGTTCGTAGTTCCCATTGTTTTTGGTGTCTGCCCCAGTGGCTATAGTTGGTTCAGTGGGTTGTGTAGCCTTCCTGGTGGAGGGGACCAGTGCCTGTGTTCTGGTGGATAGGGCTGCATCTTGTCTTTCTGGTGGGCAGGTCCACGTCTGGTGGTGTGTTTCAGGGTGTCTGTGACCTTATTATGATTTTAGGCAGCCTCTCTGCTAATGGGTGGGTCTGTGTTTCTGTCCTGCTAGTTGTTTGGCATAGGGTGTCCAGCACTGTAGCTTGCTCATCATTGAGTGGAGCTGGGTCTCTGTGTTAATGGAGATGTCTGGAAGATTTTCACCGTTTGATATTATGTGGAGCTGGGAGGTCTCTGGTGGACCTATGTCCTGTACTTGGCTCTCCCACCTCAGAGGCACAGCCCTGACACCTGACTAGTGCCAAGTGCCTGTCATCCACATGGAAAAAGAGAAAAAAGAGGGAAAAAAAAAATATATATATATATATATGTATATCATTGCTCCCAATATCCACCTCCTCAGTTTGGGATGATTCATTGTCTATTCAGGTATTCCACAGATGCAGGGTACATCAAGTTGAATGTGGAGATTTAATCCACTGCTCCTGAGGCTGCTGGGAGAAATTTTCCATTCTGTTCTTTGTTCACACAGCTCCTGGGGTTCAGCTTTGGATTTGGCCCCACTTCTGAATGCAGGTCGTCTGAGGGCGTCTGTTCTTTACTCAAACAGGACGGGGTTAAAGGAGCAGCTGATTCGGGGGCTCTGGCTCACTCAGGCCGGGGGGAGGGAGGGATACGGAGTGTGGGGTGAGCCTGCGGTGGCAGAGACTGGCATGACAATGCACCAGCGTGACGCGCACCATGTGTTCTTCTGGGGAAATTGTCCCTGGATCACGGGACCCTGGCAGTGGAGGGCTGCACAGGCTCCTGGGATGTCAGTGTGGAAAGTGACCTGTGCTCACACACAGGCTTCTTGGTGGATGCAGCAGCAGCCTGAGCCTTTCATGTCCGTCTCTGGGGCCCACACTGATAGCCACAGCTCGCGCCCATCTCTGGAGCTCGCTTAAACACCACTCTTAATCCCCTCTCCTTGCGCACCAGGAAACAAAAAAGCAAGAAAAATTCTCTTGCCTCTTCAGCAGCCTCAGACTTTTCCCGGACTCCCTCCTGGCTAGCTCTGGTACACTAGTCCCCTTCAGGCTGTGTTCATGCAGCCAACCCCAGTCCTCTCCCTGAGATCTGACCTAAGCTGGAGCCTCAGCTCCCAGCCCCCGCCTGCACTGGTGGGTGAGCAGACCAGCTTCTTGGGCTGGTGAGTGCTGGCTGGCACCGATCCTCTGTGTGGGAATCTCTCCGCTTTGCCCTCTGCACCCCTGTTGCTGTACTCTCCTCCATGACTCTGAAGCTTCCCCACTCCGTCACCTGCAGTCTCCCTCTGCAAAGGGGCTTCCTAGTGTGTGGAAACCTTTCCTCTTTCACAGCTCCCTCCCACTGGAGCAGGTCCCATCCCTTTCTTTTGTCTCTGCTTTTTGTTTTTTCTTTTTTCTTTTGCCATACCCAGTTACGTGGGGGAGTTTCTTGCCTTTTTGGAGTTCTGAGGTCTTTTGCTAGCATTCAGTAGGTGTTCCGTAGGAGTTGTTCCACATGTAGATGTATTTCTGATGTATTTGTGGGGAGGAAGGTGATCTCCACATCTTGCTCTTCCTCCTTCTTGAAGCTCCTCTCTGGTGTTTGATTTTTTTTTGGGGGGGGGTGTACGCGGGCCTCTCACTGCTGTGGCCTCTCCCGCTGTGGAGCACAGGCTCCGGATGCCCAGGCTCAGTGGCCATGGCTCATGGGCCCAGCTGCTGCGTGGCATGTGGGATCCTCACAGACCGGGACATGAACCCACGTCCCTGGCATCGGCAGGCCGACTCCCAATGACTGTGCCACCAGGGAAGCCCAGGTGTATGATATTTTTAATGTGTTGTTGGATTCTGTTTGCTAGTATTTTTTTTGAGGATTTTTGCATCTATGTTCATCAGTGATATTAGTCCGTAATTTTCTTTGTTTGTAATATGTTTGTCTGGTTTTGGTATCAGGGTGATGGTGGCCTTGTAGAATGAGTTTGGGAGTGTTCCACCCTCTGCAATTTTTGGAAGAGTTTGAGAAGGATAGGTGTTAGCTCTTCTATAAATGTTTGATAGAGTTCACCTGTGAAGCCATCTGGTCCTGGACTTTTGTTTGTTTGAAGATTTTTAATTACAGTTTCAATTTCATTACTTGTGATTGGTCTGTTTATATTTTCTAATTTTTCCTGTTTCAGTGTTGGAATGTTGTACCTTTCCAAGAATTTGTCCATTTCTTCCAGGTTGTCCATTTTATTGGCATATATTGCTAGTCATAGTCTCTTATGATTCTTTGTATTTCTACAGTGTCAGTTGTAATCTCTCCTTTTTCATTTCTAATTTTATTGATTTGGGTCCTCTCCCTTTTTTTGTCAATGAATCTGGCTAAAGGTTTATCAGTTGTGTTTATCTTCTCAAAGAACCAACTTTTAGCTTTATTGATCTTTGCTGTTGTTTTCTTCATTTCTATTTCATTTATTTCTGCTCTGATCGTTATGATTTCTTTCCTTCTACTAACTTTGGGTCTTCTTTGTTCTTTTAGGTATAAGGTTAGATTATTTATTTGAGATTTTACTTGTTTCTTGAGGTAGGATTGTATTGCTATAAACTTCCCTCTTACAACTACTTTTGCTGCATCCCATAGGTTTCGGATTGTTGTGTTTTCATTCTCATTTTTTTCTAGGTATTTTTTTGTATTTCTTCTTTGATTTCTTCAGTGATCTCTTGGTTATTTAGCAGCACACTGTTTAGCCTCTGTGTATTTGTGCTTTTTACAGTTTTTTTCCTGTAATTGATTTCTAATCTCATAGTGTTGTTGTCAGAAAAAATGCTTGATATAATTCAATTTTCTTAAATTTTCCAAGGCTTGAGTTATGACCCAAGATGTGATCTATTCTGCAGAACGTTCCATGTTCACTTGAGAAGAAAGTCTAATCTGCTGGTTTTGGATCAAATGTCCTATAAATATCAATTAAATCTATCTGGTATTTTGTGCCATTTAAAGCTAGTGTTTGCTTATTTATTTTCTGTCTGGATGATCTGTCTATTGGTATAAGTGGGGTGTTACAGGCCCCCACTATCATTGTGTTACCCTACATTTCTCCTTTTATGGCTGCTAGCATTTGCCTTATGTATTGACATGCTCCTATATTGGGTGCATAAATATATATAATTGTTATGTTTTCATCTTGGATTGATCCCTTGAAAATAATGTAGTGTTCTTCCTTATCTATTATAACAGTCTTTATTTTAAAGTCTATTTTATCTGATATTAGTATTGGTATTCCAGCTTTCTTATGATTTCCATTTGCATGACATATCTTTTTCCATCCCCTCACTTCAGTCTGTATGTGTTCCTAGGTCTGAAGTGGGTTTCTTGTAGACAGCATATATAAGGATGTTGTTTTTGTATCTATTCAGCCAGTCTGTGTCTTTTGGTTTGAGAATTTAATCCATTTACATTCAAGGTGATTATTGATATGTATGTTCCTATTACCATTTTCTTAATTGATTTGGGTTTGTTTTTGTGGGTCTTCTTCTCTTGTGTTTCCCACTTAGAGAAGTTCCTATAACATTTGTTGTAAAGCTGGTTTTGTAGTGCTGAATTCTTGTAGCTTTTTCTTGTCTGCAAAGCTTTTAATTTTTCTGTTGAATCTGAATGAGATCCTTGCTGGGTAGATTAATCTTGGTTGTAGGTTTTTCCCTTTCATCACTTTAAATATATCCTGCCACTCCCTTCTGGCCTGTAGAGTTTCTGCTGAGAAATCAGCTGATAACCTTATGGGGATTCCCTTGTATGTTATTTTTTGCTTTTCCCTTGCTGCTTTTAATATATTTTCTTTGAATTTAATTTTTGTTAGTTTAATATGTGGGTTGGTGTATTTCCCCTAGGATTTATCCTGTATGGTAGTCTCTGTGCTTCCTATATTTCAGTGGTTATTTCCTTTCCTATGTTAGGGAAGTTTTTGACTCTAATCTCTTTAAATATTTTCTCAGACACTTTTTCTTTCTCTTCCACTTCTGGGGCCCCTATAATTCAAATGTTCGTGCGTTTAATGTTGTCCCAGTGGTCTCTGAGACTGTCCTCAAGTCTTTTCATTCTTTTTTCTTTATTCTGCTCCATGGTATTTATTTCTACTATTTTATCTTCCAGGTCACTTATCCATTCTTCTGCCTCAGTTATTCTGCTATTGATTCCTCCTAGAGTATTTTTAATTTCATTTATTGTGTTGTTCATCATTGTTTGTTTGCTCTTTAGTTCTTCTAGGTCCTTGTTAAAGGTTTCTTGTATTTTCTCCATTCTGTTTCCAATATTTTGGATGATCTTTACTATCATTAGTCTGAATTCTTTTTCAGTTAAGTTGCCTATTTCATCTTCATTTATTTGGACTTGTAGGTTTTTACCTTGGTCCTTCATCTGTAACATATTTTTTTGTCATTTCTTTTTTCTTTTTTTTTTTTGATGTGTGAGGCAGTATTCCTGCCTTACTTGTTGTTTGGCCTGAGGTGTCTAGTACTGGAGTTTGCAGGTAGTTGGGTAGAGTTGGGTCTTGGTGCTGAGATGAGGACCTATGGGAGGCCTCACTCTGATTAATATTTCCTGGGGTCTGAGGTTCTCTGTTAGTCCAGTGGTTTGGACTTGACACTCTCACCACAGGAGCTGAAGCCCAACTCTCAGCCTGGGAACCAAGGTCTCTCAAGCCACACAGCATGGCAAAAGAAAATGAAAAAAGGAGCAGTACAACAAAGAATAAAAAATAATATAAAATTAGAAAGGTAAAAAATATATTAGGAAAACTAAAAATATAATTGAAACAACTGCAACAAAGTAAAGCGAAACCACAACAGAAAAATGAAAGAAAGAAAAAAAAAAGGGAACAATCCATAAGGAGCAGAAGAATAACAAATTATGAAGAATAAAATAAAATTAGAAAAATAAAAGATTTATTAGAAAAAATTAAAATATAAATAAATCAACAACAACAAGGTAAAACAGAACCCCAATCTAAAAGAAAAAAAAAATGTCCAGAGAAGGTCTTGGCTATGGGGCAGCAGATCTTAGGTGTGGCGGGGGGGTGGGGAGGCGGGGAGTGGACTTAGGTAGGGGTGGGGTTTAGGGTGGCACAGGGCCTAAGCTCAGCACCCACACAGCCAGAGAAGTCCTTGGGGGTGGGGCCTAGGCTTAGGACCTGATAGGAAGGGGAGAGGCAGCATGTCAAGAGGGGGGCTTCTGGCGTGTGGAGTTCCGGAATTTGGAGGTAAGGTCCTCAGTGAGGGTGTTTCAGTGGGGTTTAGGCCCATCATGGTGGGAGGGGGTCTCAGAGGGGGTCTCTGAGTGCCAAGTACCACGTGTAGAGGTAGGGCCCTGTGTGGGGTGTAGGGGCAGGGCTTGGGCTCTGTGTGGCAGGAGGGAGGCTTTGAGGGCAGAGGATTAGGCCTGGGAGCTCAACAGGCTCCCTGGTGCCCAAGTGGGAAGAGAAGGTGCTAGCGATACTCCCTTCTCCTCCTCCGTCCCTGGAGGGTCTCCCCCATGCTGCTGGACCCCTAAACATGGGTGGGTCTTGCCAGGTGTAGGAACTCCTCCCCACCCCCAGCCATCCCTCAGGGGCCCCGGTCCCATCCCACCTTCACTTCTCCTCCCCCCTCACTCCCTCCCACATCCTGGTTTCTGGGGGTTCCTCCCATCCCCTTAGGTGTCCGTAGTCCCCCACCAGTGTCTGGTAGGTCTAGTTTTCGTTTTTTACAGAACTTCCATACTGTTTTCCATTATAAGAGTTTATGTTGATAATAATTTCAAGCCCCTGAATATAGAGAAGTGATATGGTCACTGACAGACCAGGAACAGAGAGTGGTTGGTGAGGTATCTGTGTGTAATTGAAAGTGACATGACTAGATCAGAAATATCAGTTGGAAATAATAGCAATTATCTAAGTGTGAGGTGTTGACTAAGAATTATGCCCAGGTTTTTGGCTTGGACCACCAGGTAGATGGAGGTATTCATCCTAGGAAATAGGAAGGACTGAAAAATAGGCAGTTTGGAAGGTGGGGCCCAGATATGATGGCTTCAACTTGGGAAGTGTGGACTTTGAGATGGCTGTGACATTGTCCAAGTGGTGACGTACAGTAGGAAATTGGCAATATAGATTTGGATCTTAAATAGAGAGAATGTGACTGGAGGTGGTATACTATAGTATAGTTTAGTATTATAGTATCAATAGTATAGGAGGAATGGCTAACTTAAGAGGCAATATAGGATAACAGTTAAAAGAGGTACCTCCAGAGCACCAATGTTTCCTTGCTTTGTAACTTTGGGCAAGTTACTTTACCTCTATATATCTGAGTTTCATTATCTGTAAAATAGCAATAACTATAGCTTTTACCTCAGAGGCATTGTGAAAATTCAATGAGTCAATGCATGTAAAAGAATGCATGACATAATAAATATTATTGTTACTATTTTCTCCTTTTCAAAGGTAAGGAAATGAAAGCTAAGAGTGAGTAAATAACTGGCTGAATATGACACAGCTATTAAGTGGCAGTGGCAAGATTCAAACTCAGCTCTTCTTGAGACACATCCTATGTTCTTTCCATTACATCACTGTGGCCAAAAACTTTAAACATTCAGTGCATTAGTTCCTCATTTGTGAAATGGGAATAATACTAATACATACCTTATAGGATTGGTATAATATTTGTAAAGCATTTAGAACAGTGCCTGGGATATTGTAAATGCAATAAAATGTTTGCTATTAACAATGATAATAACAATAACAACAATAATAATAAAATTTGTTCTACGGACTATCATCTGGAAGAATAAAAGTGCCTCCTTTTAGAACTAACTCAAGCAAGCTATGTGGTGGCTGGAATGGGGTAGGTGGAGGGAGTCAGCAGGGGCGTGTCTGATGTTCCCTTTGCATAAGAAGAGAAGAATCAGAGGCGGGAGCTTAGTGGAGCTGGCAAGGCTGAATGGCTGTTACTTTTTAGACTGGCCAAATGGGCTTGGGAGGGGGTGGATACAGTAGGAAAATTTCAAATCTTTTAAATCTGCAGATCTCCAGTGACAGTGGCCACATCTGGTATCAGCTGGAACATATCCTTAAAAGAAATACCTCTACAAAATGAAGCTTGGATGATAGGCAAATGGGAGACAAATGAGACCAGGGGTACAGAAAACACACAGGTCAAAATAAATCTGACTTCTGGTTTCCTACACTCTGATCCGTTCATGTAGCTGGAGGATTTGTTTATGATTGTTTGCATAGTTGAGACTCTCTGGGGGTTTTGATTGTTTTTTATTTCAAAATCCAACACGGCGGGATACAAGTTTTATGCTTCTATTCCTATTTTATCAGGAAAGAACAGAGTGAAAAGTTTTCAATCTCCCTGCCCCACTCCCAACATTGCTGAGATGATTTAATGCCTCATAAGAAAAGTAATTTTGTGATAATGACACAAAGGCAGCAATTAAAAAATATTGCTTGTTTCAGGGCCTATAAACTGACTGTGGGTAATTGACAACAGAGTGTGTTTTCTAATCCCCTGAAATGATATCTTATTGCAAGCTGGCATGGTAATTACTGTATTTGTACAGTACCAGAGGAGTTCTAGCTCAAGTTTGACAGGGAGTTGATTAAATCACCCAGGTGTAATTGAAGGTTTTGATTGCATTGCCTTTGAGCTGATCAGCATTAGTAATAGCCCAGCTTTCTGCTGTCATGTGTTTTTAGAACTGGTTATATATCAGCCCTTTCAATCTCCCTCCCACCCCGCAGCCTTCTCTGTTGTGCCAGTGTCAAGGGAAGCAAAGAGAGCTCCTCAGAGCAGAAAAAATGAGAACAGACAGCAAATCCTTCGTGCTGGACCTAAATGACATCATCTGAAACAAAGAGAAACCTGTTTCTAACTGCCAGCTTTGTTTCTTCAGAAGGAGAGGGCAGGACGGTGGCACTCAAAGATGCGGCTTGCACACGGCCTGTCAGGGCAGCATAATGACATATGTCCATGTTATACAGAAAAAGGCTTCTGCTCATGATTTGCTCATTTGGTGATTGCAAATTTTTTGAAAAGTATTGCATTTCAAAGGGGGAAATTTAACTTGTTTATCTTAAATGCAGCATTTCAGTCAGTTATCAGGAAAGATTTTATGATGCTATGCTGTGACGAACCCTTGAATTCATTGGTGTTATTCCATTTATTTAAGTGGTATTTTCTGAGTGCCTGCTTTGCATAAAGTACATCACAAAAAAGAAGATAAATAAATCCTTATACAAAGCTGAACATGATAAAGGCTTTACAGATAATATAAACTAATTGAGAGAGAAGTACAGAAAATATTCAGCATCTTTCAAACACTTATCGACCACCAGCTAAGAATATCTATAAGTGATAGGAAGACAAACAAAATGAGACTTCTTTCTTCTAAGGAGTAAACAATCTAATCAAGAAAACAACAATGACAATAAAATTGTAATAGTTATTTTTTTAACATGCTTTATCACTTTGAATTTTCCTAGGAAATTCTGTGGGAAGTGCAATTTCTATTCCCATTTCACAGATTCATAAAACGGGTGTAGAGGAGTTAAATGACACCTCCAAGGCAGACCTGGAAACTGGGGATTCATAATTTGAGTCCAAGTTTCTCACAATAGCTTGACAAAATAATTGTTATCCTCATTTACAAATAAGAAAACTGAGGTAGAGGGATTAAGCAAATTACCTAAATTCAGCTGTTAAAAAGTGGTAAAGTATAACCATAAACCAAAGCAGAAATAAATGTTTTAGCATATCCAAGAAAAGTGCTATGTGAGCACCAAGGAAGGGGGAAGTAATTCAGATGCGCGTTGATTGAGGAATCCTTCATAAAGAATTCAGCTTTTGAGTTGAGACCTGAGAGTAAGAACTGAGAGGTGGAAATGTTGGAAGGGCTTCTTCACCTTGGGAATATCAAGTCCAAATCAACCAGTTTTCTTTTGCTACCTATCATCAGATCCAACAAAGAGTTGGGCAAAAAGGAGAGAATTTTTAAAAAGCAAATTTGTGGCACAATTGGGAACTTTGGAGTATCTATGGGATTCTTTTATCTACTCATATTCCCATTAATATGATAATTGATCACTGGTTATAAAATTCAGATCACTTCCTTCCAATAATTAAGTCTAGTAAACAGTCTCTGAGCCAGCTGCTGTGTTTTCTGGAATGGATGGAAACTCACAAGAAAGGGCCTCCCTTCAAGGTTCTGTTGTTTTGTTGTTTTTTAGCACCAAGAGGGAAATTGAGCCTGGGATGAAAAGACTGCCCACGCTCACCTGACAGAAGCGCAGGCAGACCCGGAAGACATTGGGTCACTTCCGGGGAGGATCGGAAGAAATTAAATGGAGGTTTAGGTGAACATTCCAACATGTTTGAATGTTGTTTCTGAAAGGAACACTACAGAGGTGAAGGTTTAGAAAGAGTTCTCCTTTCTAGGATGGCATCTGTTCAGCAGATCTGCTTCTTGTCAGCCTCTAGAAGCCAATGTTACACATTAGTTGTCTGGATTTATTTTCTCAATATTTAAACCAGTGAGGCCATTTTACATTATTTCCTCTGGACAATATCAGTCTCCATCTATAGGGATTAAGAGGCGTTTTGAAATCCAAAGGAGAGGAATATAGATCACTGAAGGTTGAGCACATTGAGTAAAGAAAGACCCCAGATGGACTTTATTTCCTATGCAAACTATGTGGTGAGGATCCGTTCAAGAACATGTTTGGAACTGTGTCATTTCCTGTGCTCGTGTGGACCAAGTCGTTATTAATCCCCTTGCAGAAGGGCAAGGTGCGGACAATGATGAGGCAAGTGAGGCACTAACTTCAGGCACAAATTTAAGGGGGTGCCTTAAATTCAAACTCTAGTTAATGTCTACCCTAATCCAATCTTAACATAAACAAAGACAGGATCAGTATCACAGATTTTTTTCCTCTTACCTTAGTTCACTATATGGGTTGGCCGGGCCTTTCAGAGGGGTGAACCTTTGGTGATACCCTAATATGCAGCTGCCAAAGAGAGGGAGAAGAACCCTCCACAGCATTTGAGATCCTAAGGATAAAGTCTGGCATTCTGGAGACCTGATGAACTAGGATCTAACTAGTAACATGGATTTTGTTCTATTATCGAAGTCATTCAGAGGATTCCAGGATATCTCAGGCCTAGGACCTACTGCCACTCCAATTTTGTTAAGTGTGCCTACTATTGTTTGCAGTTATGTGTTGGCAACCAGAGGTTAGAGTCTTGCAAGTTCAGTCAGAATATATTGTACATAAGTAGTCATGATACATGTGGACTAACAGATGTATGAATTACTGTAGCAACTATTTTGTTCTCAAGCATATTAACTAGTTTGCTGAATAAGTGAACAAATGGGAGAAATAAGACAGAGATTTAGGAAAGCCCAGGGAACTTTTATTGCATGGTTGCTGGTTTATGCTTATTTGCATGCTGGCAGTTGAGAGCAAACTTTGTTCCCTACTAATCTTAAAAGAGTGAAGACCCTGTTACAGTATGAGCACATATTTATTCAGCAGCTACTAAGTTTAGCTCTATAATGGGCATTTAAATTTGTTTTGCCATTTTTTTAAAGCTAGGTTTCTCATCTGTTAAAATGGAGATAATTATGCCTAAGGTTGTGGTGCAAAAATAAATAAATAAATGGTGGCAAGTTTTACTATCCCTGAATTAAAATGAAATAGGGGTAGAGAAGAAATACAAAATATAGTTTCTGCATAGTGTTTTGACCTGAAGTTAATGGGAGCTGATCCTATATTTCTGCACAAGATAAACTTGAAGTGATTTCTTAATATCCATGGGGTTTGGTACATTGTCAGTACTCAATAAATGTTTACTATGCAGGAAAATGTGGGATAAGAGACATTCATTTAATATCTTTGGAAAGAATCACACATGCTTTTGTTTGAGTTTTTAAGAGGTGCCAAAGTAAAAATACATCATACCTACTAATTATGTGCATTAACTTATTGAGTGACAAGATTTAACTGTCTCTCAGGGGCCAATTGGAAATAAGATTATATTTATAAGCAGTCTCTCCATGTATAACCAGAGTTATAGAAAACTCTATACCTACTCTCACAACACTTAACCATGATTCAATCAACTGTCAAATCAATCCCAGTTGATCTGGACTGGAAGGCGCCATTTTGGGGTGGGTGGATTCACTTAAGAGGCAAAAAAAAGCCTCAATTTCCTGAATTTATCCTGTGACACACAGTAGGAAATAGATCATGGGAAAGTGAACAGAGCAAACTGTTGCTCATCTTTAGGAAAGAGACTCAGTAAAGTGATTTTCAAAGGCTACACGGCAAGTAAGCAGTACCAGGTTTTGAAACTAGATCTTCAGATTCCAAATCCCATAAGCATGTTGCAGTGTCACTGCAAGAATAGTCTCTCCTAGCTTCCATATGATTTCTCAACATGCTCATCTCACCCCACTATTCTGCCTGCTCTGTATCCACCTATGACAGGTATTGTTCTAAAGCCACTAATTACCTCCTAATTTTCAAATCCAATTATTTCGATACAACCTTATTTTCCTTGTCCTCTATTTAGCATTCTACCATGCACTCTCCATCCTCCTTGAAACTATTTTTCCTTGACCTCAATTATGAATAAAATGACCCATTCAGTTTTTCAAATCAGAAAACTAGGTAGCATCACTGTCATTAATAAGTCCCCCTCCCTTCTTTAACTGTCTTCCTCTCTCATATACACACACCCCACACACTGGATTTTGGTAACTAATACCTAGCATATATGTCTTTTAAATATCCTTCTAATCCCATGTTCTTGATCTTCACTGTCTCTGGCTTCGTTTTTCTTCTATTGACTGGAATGTACTGCAGGAATCCCCTATATGGCCAATTTGTTTCCAAACCAACTATCTTTCCTCCATGCACCCAGCCATTCCATTCTTTACTAGATCTTAAAACATGACTCCATGGGAGATGCAAGCAAGAGGATAAAGGTGTGTTAACATATGGCAGTAATTCCAACATGTCTTCATGGGCCAATAGTCCTTAGAGGAGATCCATAAGTATAGAGACACCTCTTCATTTGCTGGGCCTTTTCCCTCCCTTCTTCCCTCCTGCAAGACCTTTACGTTCTGCTAGGTGGTCCAAAGGGAGGTAAGCTATGAGCATGTAGAACTACATGGAAGATGTGAAAGTGTGCTGTGGCTACAGATGCAGCATAGGATGGTAGAAATAGCACTGGGGTCGAGTCCTATCTCAACTACTCCCTAACCATGTGACCTTGAGCCAGTCCCTGAATTCCTCTGAACTTCAGTTTTAAAGTAGAGTGATAATTAATACCTGCCTATGAGATTGTTATGAGGTTTCAAATAAATATTAAATGTAATGAATGTAAAATCACTTTTTCAACCTTATACGTAAGTATATGCAAGTTGGTTATTTTATTATTAAGCTATAAGTGGAGAGAAATTTGGAAACTGTACCTCTAGAGAAAGTGAAAGAAAGAAAACAGTGGCAGTGAAATAGGGAGAGGGATAAAAATATAAAGTGGGATGCAGCAAAAACTGCTTGATCTAAATGGTTGCACTCGGATTGAGAGAAATTAGAACCTAGAGTTTATGAGCATCAGCTTAGACTGTCCTGTATTGGATTTTTAAATCTCCGCTTAAAAGTTGTGTCCATCAGACACATTAACAACTCTAAAGTATTAATAATAATTATTATTATTTTCCCTAACCTTTATTAGTATGTGTGCTAGACACCGTTCTAACCATTTACATGATTATTTCTGAGTTGCAGTTCCTTTGTGTATAAAATGGAAAGGGTAACTATTATGCTTTCCTCATAGGAATACTGTGAGAATTAAATGAATTAGATGGTGCTGGTCACATAGATACAACTCAAAACATGGCAGCCATTGTCATTATTATTAGCTATGGAAATATTAAATGTGAAAACAAGCAAGTGGGTAGATACACTTCTCTCTATTCCTCCTGCTAAGTATAGTTGCAAACACTGGACATTGTATGTAAAACAAATGCAAGAAGACTCAAAGGTGGAGTGAAGAAGGCCATCTGGCAGGGTACCTTGGATCATGGCAGTGAGTTTTCTGGGCTTCCTCTGTGCCTCACATATCCCAGACATGAAGCTGAAGAAGGTGGCAGCCTGGAAATGTCAATGGGAGAAATAACAAAAGTCCCAAGGAAAGCCTGCTGTCTCAAGCCAAAGACCAGGAATGGGGCACCCCAGCAAGACAGAAAACTTTTAGAGAAAAATTGTTCTCCCACAGCCAAACACTATGGAAAAACCCGCAGCGTCACCCGCATTACCTAAGGCCGAGTGGGGAACCTAGCTTGGCTAGGTTACAACCCCTCTTGCTTGGTTACAACAAAGTTATAACAAGGCTCCTACCCCACCTCCCACCCTGTGGTGTCAGAGAAGACAGAGTGGAGAGCCAGGACTTTCATATCCATCTAGTGACAATGTCCCCCCCACATAGGAGACCACATGGGGACCCCATACAGGGGTAACAAGGCCCTCCTACTTCTCCCTGCTGGGATAGTATCAGAAGAGGCCAAGTGGGGAACTTGGGCTTTCACTCCCACATGGCAGTAACGATGAGCACCCCTACCGTCTGCCAGAGTAGTGTCAGAAGAGGCCTACTACAGCAACAGATTTAAAGAAGATGCAGAATTTCATGACAAATACTAAAAATGTCCAGGTTTCAGTAAGAAAGTCACTCATACCAAAACCCAGGAAAATCTCAACTTAAACAAGAAAAAGTAAGCAACATGCACCTGCACCAAGAAAACAGATGTTGGAATTATCTGAAGAGACTTCTAAAGAAGATATCATAAGAATACTTCAGTGAGCAATTATGAACATGTTTGGAAGAAATGAAGAAAGAGAAAGTGTCAGCAAAGGAACAAAAGATATATAGAAGAAGTAAACAGAAATTTTAAAACTGCAAAATACAATAATCACAGTAAAAAATAAATGGGCTCAACAGTGGAAGGAGAGGACAAAGGAAAGAATAAATGGACTTGAAGATAACACAATAGAAAATACCCAGTCTGAACAACAGAAGGAAAATAAACCAAGGGAAAAATGAACAAAACCTGAAGGACCTGAGGGATCTAACATTTGTGTTTTTAGGCACAAAGAGGGCAGAAAGAGATAGGGATGAAAAAGTATTCAAGAAATTATGGTCATACTCTGGTGGTGATCATACTGTGATATATAAGCATATCAAATCAACATGTTGTATACCTTAAAGTTACACAATGTTTTTTGTCAATTATATCTCAGTAAAGTAAAAAATAAATAAAAAGGCCCAACTCATAGGGAAAAAAAAACCTAAAGGACTAACTTAGCAAAATTAGGATATTAAAACAAAAGAAAGAATGGCTGAAAATTTCACAAATTTGGCAAAAACATAAACTTACAGATTCAAGAAGCTGAACAAACTCCTAACAGGATAAATTAAAACAAATCCACAAGATCCTTCATACTCAAACTTCTGAATGCTGAAGACAAGAGTATTAAAAGCACCCATAGGGGGGAAATAAAAAGCACCTATAGAGAAATGATACATAACCTATAGGGGAAAAACAGTTCCAGTGACAATGGAGTTCTCATCAGAAACCATTGAGGATGGAAGGAAGTGGCATGATATTCTTCAAGTGCAGGAAAAAAAAGTCAACCTAGAATTTTATATCTAGGGAAAATATTCTTTGGAAGTGAATGGGAAGTCAAGGCTTTCTCAGATAAGGAAAATATAAAAGAATTTTCACCACAGACCTATCCTAAAGGAATGGCTAAAGAAAGTTCTTGAAACAGGAAAAAAAAAAAAGATTAAAAAAATCTTTGAACATCTGGAAGGAAGAAGAAAAAAAACAACAGAAAGATTTAAAATATGGATAAATTCAATAAACTTCCTTCTGTTGAATTTTCTAAATTGTGTTTGATGATTGAAGTAAAAATTATAACATTGATGTGGTATTCAATACATGTAAAGAATATATTTAAGACAATTAAATTGTAAATGGGAAAATGTAAAGGAACTTAAAGGAAGGTAATATTTCTACACTTTATTCAAACTGGCAAAATGTTGACATCAGTTGGTTGTGATGAGTTATATATGTGTATGATATAATGCTTACAGGCATCATTTAAAAATCTGTACAAAGAGATATATCCAAAAATGCTATAGATAAATCAAAAGAGAATTCTAAAATCTGTTCAAATAACCCACAGGAAGGCAGGAGAAATAAAACAGAGAAATTAAAAATAGAGGAAACAAACAGGAAAAAAAATGGCAAATTTAAGCCCTAACATATCAATAGTTATATTAAATGTAAATGGCCTATGATTACATTTGTATAACATTTTTGAAAAGACATAATTAAAGAGATGGGGAACAAATTAGTGGCTGTCAGGGTTTAGGAAAGGTGAGGGAATATGAGTGGATGTAACTGGAAAGGAGTAGTGCCAGGGAGGCTTTTATCGTGAGGGAACAGTTCTGTATCTTGATCCCAGTGATGGTCACATGAAACTACACATGTGACAAGATGACATTGAACCACACACACATTGTGTCAATGTCAATTTCCTGGTTTTGATATTGTAGATGTAATGAGTGGGGGCAATAGGTGAGTCATACAAGTAATCACTCTATACTATCTGTACAACTTACTGTGAAACTATGTTTATTTTAAAACACAAAAAGTGTGTTGCTTTGCTTTGTCTTAAGTTAGTGTAGAAAGTAGCAAGGGAGGTAGGTTGTTTAGTAACTTCCCTCAAAATTCACAGCCAAGTAGGGATTGAGAATGAAATTTTGAGCACTTGTTATTCCCTCTAGGTTTCATTTCAGTTTATTTTTTAAAACTTGCTGGAGAATGAAGAATTTGCCACCTTCTGTTGACTGCTAAGCTTTTGAGGTTACGTGTAGTGAAAAAAAAAATTTGTCAGAGGCTAGTAGGCTGTCTCCAGATTTAGCTGAATTAAGCCTCAAAACATCATCAGGCACAAGATTCAACCACCAGCCAAATGTATCACTAAGATACTGTTCAATGCTGGGATCGGGGAGAGGGTGAAAAGGGAGACAAAGAGTGTGGCACATTTTTCACACAAAAAATACTCCATTTTCTTGTGACTATGTTCTCATCCCCTGCCAGCAACAATATTCAGTTTTGAGATCTAGTCTTGTATAGTAAAACCTTCAGCACTTTACAAAGCTGAGGTTTTTTTCTTTCCCTTCACAGGAACACGGCAATTCGATTACCTTCTGAGAGTGAAACAAGAGTAGGCTCAACTCTGGGGCTAAAATTGTCTGAGGACATCCATGCATAATCATATAATCTTGGTGGTAATGGGGCATGCCTAGATTGCAATCATATCAAATTAATTATATTGTCTTTTTCCTGAAGAAAGAGTGCTAATGAAATAAAAAGAAAGAAAAGAAGAATAATAAAAAGAAAGCCCAGGCAGCATGAATTTGTCAGCGTTTGCCCAGAATTGTACAAATGGTAGAGACAATGAGTCTCACTCAACCCAGCCGTACCTGGCCCTTTACCCTCTAGATCTGTAATACCTAACTTGTCTCCACACTTTTCAGCCATGGGAGATGATTCTCCTGTTTACTTATGTCTTTCCTCTAATAAATTGTCAGTACCTCTAGGAGACACCTCAAGCTGGTTCCATTCATTCTTACACAAGCAACTACAGGTGAAGTGGGCTTTTCTTTCTGTTTTAAAGTAAAGGCTAGGTTTCTATAAAAAATAAGACCATCAATCATTGTAGCTTAAATGGACGAGAAATAATCTAACAGTGAGCAGTGCAGTCGGAAAAGATGCTTCAAGGACCCAAGTTTCTTCTTTCTTTCTGCTCTGCCATCCTCAGGTGTTATTCTAGCCACAGGGCTGGATCTGGGTCTTGCCAAGTAAGTACTTGCCAAGTTAACACTTTACAGCCCATGGAAAGGGCAAGATGGGTGAAGCATATACACAATGTTACAATTCCGTATCAAAGTCTGGTATGACTGCTCACATCCTAAACACATGGATTTATCCAGCTATAGGGAATCTATAAAATACAGACTCTGGCTCTCTAGCTGGGCAAGCATGCATGCCTGATTAAACTGAGGGCAGATATGTGTGTTGTGTGGGTGTGAGTGTCTAACAGTGGGTGTGAGACTGTTAGCAGTCTCACCATATTTCCCATCTCACCACCATTCCCCCAGATGTCAAGAGTACAAGCTTCCAACTCAGAAGTATATTTGTGTCCTGAGATGTTGAACAAAAGTCTCCAAATGAGTCAGTCCATGGGGATAGAATGGAGTCTCAGGAAAAAGGTAGTACTAACCAGTCAGTCCATGCTCTGGATATTATTGTAGCCTTCACAGGACATTAATGGGAAGAGTAACCAATAAGACAGATGAAACATGAATGGAGTTCCCTCCAGCATGCTCTTCTGTTGTTTATCCCAAGTCCTTCCTTTCTCCTGGGACCTCAACTTCTAAAATTCAAAGGCTAACTTCTTCCTCGCTGTTTTTTAGCTCTGGCCATCCTTCCATGAGGGAAGAAAGCAGACCATGAAAATGATTAAAAGAAGGGTGGACCAGAGGGATAGCAGAAAATTTGCAAGAATGAAATTCACAGCAAAATTAGGAGCATAGTCTTTATTCATCTTAATACTCTCAGAACACAGAACAGTCCCTGACATGCAATAAGTTTTTTTTTTTTTAACATCTTTATTGGAGTATAATTGCTTTGCAATGTTGTGTTAGTTTCTAACGTATAACAAAGTGAATCAGCTATATGTATACATATATCCCCATATCCCCTCCCTCTTGTGTCTCCCTCCACCCTCCCTATCCCACCCCTCTAGGTGATCACAAAGCACCGAGCTGATCTCCCCCTGCTATGCAGGTGCTTCCCACTAGCTATCTATTTTACATTTGGTAGTGTATATATGTCAATGTGACTCTCTCACTTCCTCCCAGCTTACCCTGCCCCCTCCCCATGTCCTTAAGTCCATTCTCTACTTCTGTGTCTTTATTCCTGTCCTGCCACTAAGTTCATTAGAACCTTTTTGTTTTTTAGATTCCATATATATGTGTTAGCATACGGTATTTGTTTTTCTCTTTCTGACTTACTTGACTCTGACTTACTTGACTCTGCATGACAGACTCTAGGTCCATCCACCTCACTACAAATAATTTCGTTTCTTTTTATGGCTGAGTAATAGTCCATTGAATATATGTGCCACATCTTCTTTATCCATTCATCTGTCAATGGACAATTAGGTTGCTTCCATGTCCTGGCTATTGTAAATACAGTTGCAATGAACATTGTGGTACATGACTCTTTTTGAATTATGGTTTTCTCAGAGTATATGCCCAGTAGTGGGATTGCTGGGTCATATTGTAGTTCTATTTTTAGTTTTTTAAGGAACATCCATACTGTTCTCCATAGTGGTTGTATTAATTTACATTCCCACCGACAGTGGGTTCCCTTTCACCACACCCTTTCCAGCTATTATTGTTTCTAGATTTTTTGGTGGTGGCCATTCTGACTGGTGTGAGGTGATACCTCATTGTAGTTTTGATTTTCATTTCTAATAATTAAGGATGTTGAGCATCTTTTCATCTGACTCTTGGCCATCTGTATGTCTTCTTTGGTGAAGTGTCTATTTAGGCCTTCTGCCCATTTTTGGATAGGATTATTTGTTTTTTTGATATTGAGCTGCATGTATCTTTCCTAGAATATTCCTTTGTCAGTTGCTTAATTTGCAAATATTTTCTCCCATTCTGAGAGTTGTCTTTTCGTCTTGTTTACGGTTTTCATTGCTCTGCGAAAGCTTTTAAGTTTCATTAGGTCCCATTTACTTATTTTGGTTTTTCTTTCCATTTCTCTAGGAGGTGGGTCAAAAAAGATCTTGCTCTGATTTATGTCATAGAGTGTTCTGCCTATGTTTTCCTCTAAGAGTTTGATAGTGTCTGGCCTTACATTTAGGTCTTTAATCGATTGTGAGTTTATTTTTGTGTATGGTGTTAGGGAGTGTTCTAATTTCATTCTTTTACATGTAGCTGTCCAGTTTTCCCAGCACCACTTATTGAAGGGGTTGTCTTTTCTCCATTGTATATGCTTGCCTCCTTTATCAAGATAAGGTGACAATATGTGCGTGGGTTTATCTCTGGGCTTTCTATCCTGTTCCACCGATCTATATTTCTGTTTTTGTGCCAGTACCATACTGTCTTGATTACTGTAGCTTTGTAGTATAGTGTGAAGTCTGGGAGCCTGATTCCTCCAGCTCCATTTTTCTTTCTCAAGATTGCTTTGTCTATTCAGGGTTTTTTGTGTTTCCACACATATTGTGAAATTTTTTGTTCTGGTTCTGTGAAAAATGCCATTGGTAGTTTGATAGGGATTGCATTGAATCTGTAGATTGCTTTGGGTACTATATTCATTTTCACAATGTTGATTCTTCCAATCCAAGAACATGGTATATCTCTCCATCCGTTTGTATCATCTTTAATGTCTTTCATCAGTGTCTTATAGTTTTCTACATACAGGTCTTTTGTCTCCTTAGGTAGGTTTACTCTTAGGTATTTTATTCTGTTGGTTGCAATGGTAAAAGGGAGTGTTTATTTAATTTCTCTTTCAGATTTTTCATCATTAGTGTACAGGGATGCAAGAGATTTCTGTGCATTAATTTTGTATCCTGCTACTTTGCAAAATTCATTGATTAGCTTTAGTAGTTTCCTGGTAGCATCGTTAGGATTCTCTATGTATAGTATCATGTCATCAGCAAACAGTGACAGCTTTACTTCTTCTTTTCTGATTTGGATTCCTTTTATTTCCTTTTCTTCTCTGATTGTTGTGCTTAAAAGTTCCAAAAGTATGTTGAATAATAGTGGTGAGAGTGGGCATCCTTGTCTTGTTCCTGATTTTAGAGGAAATGGTTTCAGTTTTTCACCATTGAGAACGATGTTGGCTGTAGGTTTGTCATCTATGGCCTTTATTATGTTGAGGTAGTTTCCCTCTATGCCTCCTTTCTGGAGAGTTTTTATCATAAATGGGTGTAGAATTTTGTCGAAAGCTTTTTCTGCATCTATTGAGATTATCATATGATTTTTAACCTTCAGTTTGTTAATATGTTGTATTACATTGATTGATTTGCATATATTGAAGAATCCTTGCATTCCTGGGATAAATCCCACTTGATCATTGTGTATGATCCTGTAAATGTGCTGTTGGACTCTGGTTGCTAGTATTTTGTTGAGGATTTTTGCATCTATATTCATCAGTGATATTGGTCTGTAATTTTCTTTTTTTGTAACATCTTTGTCTAGTTTTGGTATCAGGGTGATGGTGGCCTCGTAGAATAAGTTTAGGAGTGTTCCTCCCTCTGTTATAATCTGGAAGAGTTTGTGAAGGATAGGTGTTAGCTCTTCTATAAATCTTTGATAGAATTCACCTGTGAAGCCATCTGGTCCCGGGCTTTTGTTTGTTGGAAGATTTTTAATCATAGTTTCAACTTTAGTGCTTGTGATTGGTCTGTTCATATTTTCTATTTCTTCCTGGTTCAGTCTTGGAAGGTTGTGTTTTTCTAAGAATTTTTCCATTTCTTCCAGGTTGTCCATTTTATTGGCATACAGTTGCTTGTAGTAATCTCTCATGATCCTTTGTATTTCTGCAGTGTCAGTTGTTACTTCTCCTTTTGCATTTCTAATTCTGTTGATTTGAGTCTTCTCCCTTTTTTTCTTGATGAGTCTGGCTAATGGTTTATCAATTTTGTTTATCTTCTCAAACAACCAGCTTTTGGTTTTATTGATCTTTGCTATTGTTTACTTCATTTCTTTTTCATTTATTTCTGATGTGATCTTTATGCTTTCTTTCCTTCTACCAACTTTTGAGGATTTTTTGTTCTTCTTTCTCTAATTGTTTTAGGTGTAATGTTAGGTTGTTTATTTGAGATTTTTCTTGTTTCTTCAGGTAGGATCGTATTGCTATAAACTTCCCTCTTAGAACTGCTTTTGTCTCATCCCATATGTTTTGGGTTGTCATGTTTTCATTGTCATTTCTTTCTAGGTATTTTTAAATTTCCTCTTTGATTTCTTGTTGGTTATTTAGTAGTGTATTGTTTAGCCTCCATGTGTTTTTATTTTTTACAGGTTTTTCCTGTAATTGATATCTAGTCTCATAGCATTGTGGTTGGAAAAGATACTTGATACAATTTCAATTTTCTTAAATTTACCAAGGCTTGATTTGTGACCCAAGATATGATCTATCCTGGAGAATGTTCCATGAGCACTTGAGAAGAATGTGTATTCTGTTGTTTTTAGATGGAGTGACCTATAAATATAAATTAAGTCCATCTTGTTTAATGTATCATTTAAAGCTTGTGTTTCCTTATTTATTTTCATTTTGGATGATCTGTCCATTGGTGAAAGTGGGGTGTTAGAGTCCCCTACTATGATTTTGTTACTGTTGATTTCCCCTTTTATGGCTGTTAGCATTTGCCTTATGTATTGAGGTGCTCCTATGTTGGGTGCATAAATATTTTCAAGTGTTATCTTCTTGGACTGATCCATTGATCATTATGTAGTGTCCTTCTTTGTCTCTTGTAATAGTCTTTATTTTAAAGTCAATTTTGTCTGATATGAGAATTGCTCCTCCAGCTTTCTTTTGATTTCCATTTGCATGGAATATCTTTTTCATTCCTTCGCTTTCAGTCTGTATGTGTCCCTAGGTCTGAAGTGGGTCTCTTGTAGACAGCATATATATGGGTCTTGTTTTTGTAGCCATTCAGTTAGCCTGTGTCTTTTGGTTGGAACATTTAATCCATTTACATTTAAAGTAATTATCAATATGTATGTTCCTATTACTATTTTCTTAATTGTTTTGGGTTTGTTTTTGTAGGTCTTTTCCTTCTCTTGTGTTTCCTGACTAGAGAAGTTCCTTTAGCATTTGTTGTAAAGCTGGTTTGGTGGTGCTGAATTCTCTTAAATTTTGCTTGTTTGTAAAGTTTTTAATTTCTCCATCAAGTCTGAATGAGATCCTTGCTGGTTAGAGTAATCTTGCTTGTAAGTTTTTCCCTTTCATCACTTTAAATATGTCCTGCCAGTCCCTTCTGGTTTGCAGAGTTTCTTCTGAAAGATCAGCTGTTAAGCTTATCAGGATTCTCTTCTATGTTATTTGTTGTTTTTCCCTTGCTGCTTTTAATATTTTTTTCTTTGTATGTAATTTTTGTTAGTTTGATTAACTTACTCTCTTTGGGGTCTCCTTTTTGCAGGCTTCAGGTTCATAGTTCCCATTGGTTTTGGTGTCTGCTCCCAGTGGGCAAGTTTAGTTCAGTGGCTTGTGTAGGCTTCCTGGTGGAGGGGACTGGTGCCCGTGTTCTGGTGGGTGGGGCTGGATCTTGTCTTTTTGGTAGGCAGGGCCACATCTTGCAGTGTGTTTTGGGGTGTCTGTGAACTTAATATGATCTTAGGTAGCCTCTCTGCTAATGGGTGGGGTTGTGTTCCTGTCTTGCTTGTTGTTTGGCATGTAGCATGCAGCACTGGAGCTCGCTGGCTGTTGGGTGTAGCTGGGTCTTAGCGTTGAGATGGAGATCTCTGGGAGAGCTCTCACTGATTGATATTACTTGAGGCCAGGAGGTCTGTGGTGGTCCAATATCCTGAACTCGTCTCTCCCACCTCAGACGGTCAAGCCTGACACCAGGCCAGAGCACCAAGACCCTGTCAGCCACATGGCCATGTACATGGGGATTTTCTTGCCTTTAGGGAAGTCTGGGATCTTCTGCCAGCGTTCAGTAGGTGTCCTGTAGGTGCTGTTCCACATGTTGATGTATTTTTGATGTATTTGTGGGGAGGAAGGTGATCTCCACATCTTACTCCTCCACCTAATAAGTCTTAATCAATGTTTCTTGAACCGAATTATATTTCTTGAGAGAAAAAGTAATTCTGGGTTAATATTCTGAGATACCATACAGAAGACTTTATTCTACCTTTTGATCATTAGCCCCTGCAGTGCGATTCTGCCAGGTATTTAGTAACAAAGCTTTTGCTCCAGAAACCTCAAGTACACACCACTCGACAGTGAAATAACACAGATCAAGATTCAGCTTGCTTTTATTTTCCAAACAAAAGATAAGCTTTTCCTTTTCAGACAAATGAGCCACATTATATTTACTGTGTTATTGTGTCAACAACAAATATGTTGATGGCCAACAACAAACATGTAACACTTTTTAATTTAATCTATCCACTTTGCACAGATTTCTGATAAAGTTAAATGGATTTTTTTTCCTAATTTTTTTTCTTCCAGGCTTCTTCTAAAACTATATGCCCATTTGTACTTTAAGGGTCTCTGGCTAGTTTTTCATATTAACTCAGTCATTTTCATCACTCAAAGGCCTTCTTCCTTTTAATTAATTGGAGACATTCTCTCTGAGTACACTTGGCCTTAATCGGTTCAGGACCCATCAGACGTCCCCCTTTATTTCACAAAATGATTACATTTTCTAAATACTGAACGTTTAAGTAAACCTTTACATAGCATTTCTGGGCATGTAAGGTACAACAAAAAATATGACATCTGAAATCAATGCCAATTTTTTTTTGTACTTTACATTTTATAGATCACCTTTCACCTTCATTATCTGACAATTTTCACAAATTCATGATGAGTTATTTTTATTATTAAAACTATGTAGATGAAGAAATTAGGGCTCAGAAACATACCTAAGGGCACACAATCAAGATCCAAATTCAGGTCCACTGACTTCAAATATTTTCCCTACACCAACATTTCCCCCTTTTGTGCTTTGTTTTAAAAATGTCAATATTTGTCATTGAAAGTCAAGGTTGATCATAGACTTTCCTCCCATAGATGTTGTTAACCACAGAAATATATCAAGAACAAAAGGACCATTCAAAACCCATCCAGAGACATTTGTGAATGTAAAGTCCACAAAGCATTGCCAGCAATAAAAGACAATCAGCTTTGCATGGCCAGATAGGTAGTGGAAAGTGACGTTAGTGAGAAGAGCTGAGTTTGGTTTTCTCCTCCAGAGTTTCTCAGCCCCTGCTGCTGGATAATAAACAGTGAAGTCACATTTTTTTTTTTTTTTGTGGTACGCGGGCCTCTCAATGTTGTGGCCTCTCCCTGTTGCGGCCTCTCCCGTTGCGGAGCACAGGCTCTGGACACGCAGGCTCAGCGGCCATGGCTCACGGGCCCAGCCGCTCTGCGGCACGCGGGATCCTCCCAGACTGGGGCACAAACCCGTGTCCCCTGCATCGGCAGGCGGACTCTCAACCACTGCACCACCAGGGAAGCCCCACATTTGTTTTTAATCCAAATCTCTGATTGCAGAGATAGACACCATTCTTGTGCTCTCCTATTGTCCTAATTACACTTATAGTCTTCAAAAATATGCTAATATTATGACAGGTGGAGGTGATCTTCCAAGAATTAAACACTGAAAGGTGATAGTAATGAGCTATAATGGAGATTATGCCAGAATTAGAATCCAGACCTCTCTTTCTCTGTACTACAATTTGTCTCTCCTTATAATTCATAATGGTTGACAAGAGGAGGCTATATGGTTAAAATTTTTAAGATTTAAGAGATTCTTCTTTGGGGACAGTCATAAGTTTCCTACACTGACAGTTTTAGAGGAATACTTTGATGCCTGTCAGAAATAGTTACAGAAGGAAGTCTGGAAAGGGAAAAGAGGGAACCATCATAGAGAAGAGCTGTCTGTATTCTAGCAGGATTTTTCCTATTAGGTGGCTCTGTCAAGAAGTGGGTTCTTGCTCAGGAAATCACTAAAGTAGATGCCTCCTCCCTCCTGCCATTGTTCCATTTGTTTATTAATTCATCAAATATTTTTTGATCATCTCCTATATGCCAGGCTGTGTGCTACATGATGAAAAAAACATGGCCCCTGACCTCAAAGATTTGTGGTCCCTGGAAAAATGGGGAGGGAGTGAATTTTGGGTATAATCATGGTTGCTGAGAGAGTGAGAGTTGCAGGTTAAGACACAAAATTGAACTGGCAAGTTCAGTTCCTATTGGAGGAAACCCACCCAGGCGTTGAGTATCAGGAAAGACTTCCAAAGGACTAGCACTCAAAGTGGGTCCTGAATTAGGAATCAGGAAACAGGACAGACTGGATATATCAAATATATTTCCAGAGAGCTGTGGGTTTACAGGAAGATGAGGAAGCTCAAAGGCAAGGGTGCCTCACTTGCACAGGCCCCTTCCAAGGTCCTTGGAGGGGTCCTAGAAATGGATCCATGGTCATTTGTTTTGTAACATTTTAGAAAGGAAGACATCATAGTCCCAAAAGATTAAGAATCCTGTCCCTTTGCACTTTGACTTACCCTCCCTCATACGCCACCTTCAGTTGGGTGGTGTTGGGCTGGCTGTGGGCATTTCTGAGATCAAGCATAGGAGAAGCTGAGTTGGGGACACCTTTAGTTTGCATTGGGTGGGATAAATTTATATGATTTATAGTCTCTTGCTTGCATGTCTCCCATCCATATACTTCCATGCCAAATGACACATTTTATGACAGGATGACCTTGGATCCTCCCAATTACATGTTCTTCACCTCCCAAGCCCTCCTAAGCAAACTCTGCCACTGGAAAGGCTGAATTATTTTTCTATTCCTTTTATAGAAAATAATGTTATGCAGTTGTTGTCTCACGAAGAGGCAGTTAAAAACTATGCAGCCAAAAATGGATGTTTTCTCTGTGCATCCAACTTGGAATATGACTGAATTTGCCATCCTGGAACATAATAAATTACTCCAAGACTTTATGAACATATAGAAAATGCTTATCATGTCCTACTCACATCACCTCAACCTTCGCTGGAAGTCACAGGCAGTTTCCAGGCATATGGATATCTTTCTGTGTGTCTCTTTGCTTGAGAGCATTCAAATAGCTATGGATGAGTGCTCAGTCCAAAAACAGGGCAGGATGACCTGGTGCCCCAGGAGGACTCCTGAGCCAGTGATGGACTGTGGTTGATGGAAAATACCCCAGCTTTCTCTCCCCTCAGTGGGAGAGTTTTGAGTTATGTTCTTCCGGCTATCATGAGGATACAGTCCTTGATCTCCACACCTGCATCTCCTTTGCTATGACTGAGGACCCTGGATGGATGCTCTGCTTTGTGGGCGTCCATGTCTGTGGATCAAGCATTCCATATGCCCTGGTTAATGGTGCTAGCTGAGACTCTGTGGGCCGCAAGGGCAAATCCATACCCAGAAAATATATCTAACCCTTTCGGAATGAAAGGGCCCCATGTCGTCACCTTGACACTAAGGTGGTTTCCTCAAGCAATAGGTCTGTATCAGAGGTTCAGTGCTTCTCACTATTGCTGGCAGATTGGACATCAAGAGATAGCAGGAGCTAGTAGTCTTGGGAGGTAGGTACCCACATTGTTGAGCTCATATGTAGCTTTGTGCTACTGGCCACTATACTCCTGGGTACTAAGTGCCAGTCTGGAGTTACTGATAACAAAACTTAAGTAATGTCAACTAGCTAAGTCTACTTGGTAATTTATTTTGTTTACTTGGTTTTTCAGCGTGTTTTCCATGATGGATGCTTTCTAGCGGATGTTAGCATGTGAAAAAAATCTTCACGTTCCATGCCCATTGCATTTAACCAGACCTCTTTGTCTCCAATCTTCTAATCCTTTTTATTCCAAGCCCCTGACCAAACAGCAAAGTCATTGACCACTGTCTAAAAATCTGTACTTTTTCTCACTTTGGGCTATTTCTCTTTTCACATAAAGTGTAAAATCAGATACATTGCTCACAGCTCCGCCCATTGAGAAGGTTAATCCCCTACCCACTGTCTTTCAAGGCCCCCAGAATATGTCTATAATAGAGCTGCCATCCATTTTTGGCTTGCATCCATGTACCAAGCTGACACTTCCATAAACTAAGCTTGGGCTTTTTCTCCTCCATCAGCTGATTATATGGGACACCCTGTCCCAATATGACCATAGGTGTGAGTTGGTGCAATTAAGGTGGGTGATGTGGGAATCTGGGCTACCTACTAGTGTAGTTACTCATGTCCACTGATCCTGCTCAGGCTCAATCCTGAATGTATCCCTTCCACCTTCCAATGGACTACTGCTGTGCCCATCTGACTTTATGACTGGGCGAGTCCAGTGGAATTCAACTTATAATGGACAGTTCCGGTGGCATGACTAATTGACACCTCATAGCTAAGTGTTCTGTCTTTACCAGGGCAATATTCCAGATGCTGTTTCTCAAAAGTCATATAATTCTCTGCTGCAGATGGCATGGCCTTCCTCCAGAATCCCAGGGACCTGAGTTATGATTCTTGCCCTGCGGCTGCCATAAGCTCTGTATGAGGTCTTTCCCCACCATAGACACCTCCAACACCATAAGGTCTTCTGATCGTATGGCTAAAGTGGCAGGGCTGCTTGAGCTGCTTTTAGGGCTGGCTGCAGAACCCCTTCCTGCTCCAGACCCCACTCAAAGCTGGCTATCTCAGTAAATGGGCTAGAACAGTATCCCAGGTGTGGAATGTGATGCTTTCTTATTCCGAAGAGGTCTAACAGGTGCTGTGCTGCTTTCTTTATGTTAGAGGAGAGGAGAATCATTGATTTGCCTTCTTACTTTGGAGGTTTTACTCCTTATCCCTGGACCACTAAAAACTTAACTGGTGACAGTGTTCCTGAACCTTTGTAAGGTTTGTATCCCTTCCTCTGCAACTTATGTGTCTTCCAAGCAAATTAGTCACTTTTTGCTCATCCTATATGAACAGCATGAGGTCATTAATATATTTTATCCGTGACAATCTGTGTGATGGATGTTTGGGTCATCCTGATCTTTTATTAATATATCATGACAGAGGATGGGAGAGTTAATACAGCCTTGAGGCAAAATCTTCCCTCTTCAGCCAGATGATCCAGCAGACCTTATGAAAATTGTTGTCTGTCCTACATAAATACAAGTCTTTCTAATCCTTTTTTCTAATTAGAATGGAAAATAACACATCTGTCATGTCAATCTTACATACCATGGATTTGAAGGCTTATTAATCTGATCTGGCTATAATACGTGCCTGGCATAGCAGCTGCAATTGAGGCTTCTACTTGGTTATGCCTTCAGTGAATTGGTTATGCCAATGAAGTCATTTGTTCTTCAGGATCCATCTGGTTTCTGCAGGAGCCAGATTGGCGTATTAAACAGAGATATGATTACTACCAACCCTGCATCCTCTAGGTCTTTATTTAATGGTGGCACTATCTCTCTGCCATGCTTCCAAGGATGTGTTATTTCTTTTGATTTACTATCTTGACCAGGTATCTACTTGTTCTTATCCAGCATAGTAGCTCTTATCCTACAAACCAAAGACCCACTGTAGGGATTATTCCAACTGTGAAGCATATCAATTTCAATTATACACTCCAGAACAGGGGAAACAAGAACTATGTGGGTTCCTGAATCCAGTGAGTCCACAGGGAGCCAGATATTAGCCAGGACTTCATACCTGGCTCTCAGAAGCCCCCTCTCTAACAGAGGGGCCATGATGCTCTTTAGGTCACCAGCTACTGACACCAGATCAGGCTCTGTGTCCAATAGTTCTCAAAACATCTAGGCACTTCCATTTCTACAACGTACAGTCACCAGAATAAATAGCCATCCGTCACTATGGGGGAAGACTCAGAGAATCATAATTTATATTTGCCGTAGTATCACTAGATTCTTCTTCCTGGGGATCTGGCATCCTCTTCAGCTAATGAACTTCTAAATGAAAATTGGTTCAGTTCTGGGATCAGGCCTTTTTATTGGGGTGAACACCCTCAGTAAGTCTCCTGCTCTCTGATTCATTCATTCACTCATTCATTCATCCTCTCTTTCTTTCCCTCCTTCCTCCCTCCCTCTCTCCCTCCCTTCCTTCCTTTTCTTTTTTGTTATATGTTTAGCAACATCCTTGTAGGCTGCCCACCTTTTTTGCCCCTAAGGATCCCAAGCTCTTTTAACCATCTCCACAACTCCTTGTGTGTCAAACTTCCATGATAGTAATTGTGGTCTCCTGGCTTCTGCTAATTAAGTGTTGCCACCTGGCCTTTATTATATGGGGACCATATCATTCTCATGTCTGTTAAAGCTCTGTGATTGTCTCTCCTACCATCATCCCTGGCCTGCAGAGGACAGCCACCACTTCTCAGTGGGTCTGGTACCCCTCTCACCTGTGCATTCCTAATAGCCTTGATAAAAATTGTGTCCTCTGGACCCTCCTGTGAAGCATAATCCTCTGATGGGTTTTCTAACCTCACAAAGTATACCTGTGTCAGAATTCTCACTTTGTTTCTTCCTCTACCCTCTACCAGGGCAAGGCAGGCACTTATACTTTGCTCAATATTGGTCATCACTTTTTCTAAGCTTCTAAGAACCACCCTAGCAGAAAGTCTGTCCCATTCCCTGGGGTCCTTGCAGATGTTAAATCCCCTGTCCCAAGAAAATGTTCCCAAGTCAATAAATTCTTATTTTTCCAATCTTACGTTCTAGCCCTCTTGATCTAGTACCCTCAAAATTCTATGCCAGTGGTACTTCATTTTCTCCTTCTGGTACACTATTTTCACTGCCTAACTCCCCAATTCTCTTACATGTTTCCCAACATCTCCTTTCAGATATACTACTAGCATCCAAATGCCTGTGTCAGACATGACTTTTGGAGAAACCCAAACTAAGACAATCTCTCTCTTAAAGGATAGCTACATAAAGGGAATAAATAATTTCTGCAAATATTTATTTGCTAAAATCCTTTTTATTTTAGAGATTATCTTTATTTTCTGATTTGTGCTTCTTTTAGAGTCATGATAAGTTATGATTGGATGTCATTTAAGATGACCTCTCCTACCTTATAGAAAAATAACAGGTATCAGAACCTCTCTGCTCTTTAAAGCCATTTTTTCGGTTACACCCATGGTGCTTGCCGACAGGTTGTGACAAACCCTTTTGAACATCTCTAAGGACCACGGGAACTATGTCAGCTCAGCAATTCAGTCCACTTTCATTCCCAAAGAAATTCTGCCTTTGGGAAAGGGCAGAGCTGGTCTCTATCTCTTGAGATCATGAAGCTTCTGCTTCATTGTGAATAAAAGAATGTAAGTAAGAGGAAGCTTTGAGGTGTGAGAAATGAATTTCTTTATTTTTTTCACAAGCCCTAATAAGGTTTATATTGAACTTTTTAAATTCTTAAAAATCTTTCATTTTAATATATTATTTCTTTTTAAATATAAACTAATATCCTCAAAATCAACAATGAAAATTAACATGCCAGAAAATATGATTTGTTTTCATAAGAATTCACATTTTTTCCTTGAACACTGCTGCATATCCTAGCCCAACTTGAGAATTGTGTCTTTACATTACAAAGATCCACTGCCCCAGGACCCTTCCTTTGGGGTCCAAAAAGAAAATGAATTCTTGACAGTAGTGATACGAATGCATATATGAATATAAATGTATGCATGATATAAACTCTGCTATGTTCAAGCAGCTCCCAAAGATATACATGTAAAAACAAAATAATGAGAAAAATTATAAAAAGGGAAAATAAGGGTAGCAGGGTATTAAAAAAAAAAAGAAAAGAAAGCAATGAAATGAGTATATCCCCAACACTTATGCACTGGCTTGAACAGCAATGGGAAAAGAGAGAATTTAATCAAACCCAATGCACAAAATGTGAAAGGATAATAGGAAAATAGGAAAGAGATTCCCAATAACTATAGCCTAGAGGAAAAGTAACTCTATGAACAATAACAACACCAACAAAAGCAGTCACGAAATCTTCTAAAAACTTTCTACAGTTAAGGTAGCAAATTCCATGTGATAAAATGCCTTAATGTTAAATAAACAGGGGACTCTGAAATCCCTACTAGTCAATCAGTCTAATGAAATCCCAATTAAAATACTATTTTTCTCCACTGACTTAAAAAAAAACATTTTGAATCTGATTGGACCAAGTAATTATCTGTTCCTTTATTGATGCCTGATGAAAGGTGGGTCCGTGATTGAAATACGTATCCCTCAGTTTGGGATCTTGAAACTATCATACTTGGTTGGTCTACCTGCCCCCACCCATCAGGATGAGTGGTGGGAGGTGGTTCCATCTTGGCAGCTGAGCAGCCAAGATGCTGCTGTAATCTCAATGTCATAAAGATCTGGCTCCTGTACAGGGATGCTGAGCTCAAAGTGGTGCCAGCTTTGCATGCCCCACTACCCTTGTCCCTAATTACATTTTGCCTTTAGCTACTCATTTATAATAAAGTGTCCTGGAACAATGAAGCATAACAAATTTTGGGAGAGATTCTGGCAAGAGTGAAGATTGGCTCTCCGTGGCATATATGATGCCCCTGGGGTAGCCGGTGAGGCTGTTAGAAGGATGAAAAATACAGCAGTGTCTCTGTCAGTCCTTCTGTCAGGAAAAGACAGTGGCTGCTCAGGGCGAAACACATTAATCATTGATAGGAGAACTCAAATGCAGTCTTCCCATCTCAGAAAATGGTACCAGAACCCACCCAATCACTCAGGCTGAAAACTTAAGAGTCATGATCCTTTTTTACTTTTTCTCCCTCATACACAATTTCCAAACAACTAGTATGCCCTCTCTATCTCTGAAACTATCCTGAATCCACCCACTTGTTTTATCTCTGCAGACTTTACCTTGGGCCAAGCACCATCATTTCATATCAGGCTCCTGGAACTATCTCCTCATTGGTTACTCTGATTCCTTCTTGCTCCCTTACAATACATCTTCCTCACAGAAGTTGTTTATATTTTTGAAATGTAAATCAGATAATCATTCCTCTGCTTAAGACCTTTAGTGGTCTCATATTGACCTTCAAATAAATCCAGAATTCTCACCATGACTTACTTTGCCCTCTTCACTGACCTCATCTTATTCCCCAATTTTTGCCCTATTCTAGGCATTTTTTTCTTTAAGTTTAGTCCCACCTCAGGGCCTTTGCACTTCCTGTTGCTTCTGCCCAGATCTTCCCACTTAGGACTTTACTCAAATATTGCCTCCTCATTCTAGACTTTATTGGTGAATGTTGTCTAAAATACCTCTCCCTACAGCCTACCCTTGTTCAGAGTAATTACCTATTATATTATCCTCTTTTATTATCTTCATAGCATTTATCACTATTTCAAATCATCTTATTCATTTATGTGTATGTTTATTGTCTGACTCCTCCCATCTAGAATGTAGACTCCAAGAGACCAAAGCTTTTGGTCCCTAAAGCCTACATCAGTGCCTGTTACATAGTAGGCATCCAAAACACAATTGTTGAATGAATGAATGAATAAACCACGTTTGTTGAATGAATCAATTAATCAATCAATCAACCTTGCAATCAGTCAATGGGAAACTATATTTTATATCCCAATAAAAAGAAACCCTGCCATCGTTAATTTAGTAGGTCTAACAAATACCTAATTTTCTTCTGGGGAATATGCTTGGTGATTGGGATGGCAGGGTGAAATTTCTAGGGCAAGTTTTTTAGGGTAAAATTTTCCATGATAAATGATATCATTCAGCTAATTTGATGTTAAGAATAAAAGTTCATTCAACCTTCCCTCATAGAATAGAGCGTCCATTGTCCAATGTACTTCCGATGTTTATGTACTTCCAGGATCAGAGCGTGTTATGAGAAAAAAATAATATAAATGAGACCCCTTCTCCCACTAGCTCTTAACCTAATCTTTCTCTGACCACACAGAAGAGGAGCCTTGGGTGCAGAAAATTTATTAGAGAGTACTATCAGGATCAACACCTGTAGAAGGGAAGAGAAGGAAGAACTGAACAGAAGGAGAAGTTAAGCTGTTATTCAGTCTCATTGAAGGCCTTAGTCAACCCTACAAGGAGTTCTGAAGATGGAATTACCCTTCCTTTGTCGCAAGTTGGGGCAGGTAGGCTGAACTTTTATATTTCCACTGGGATCAGTCACTGGATGTGAGATGCTCTGAAAAATGGCACAACTTTCAGCCAGGCAGCTCTCTTGAGCAGAGGTGATCCCCATAAGGGAATCAGGGATGCCAGGGCTCTCCACCAGCCTCACTCCCAATCAGTTGGGGAGTAAGTCAGTCATGCTCAAAGGGGAATCTGGGTGATGAACCACAGCGTCCACCACAGACCCAGAATCCAAGAAGGACTGAAGTTAACACTTCCTCACAAAACAGAGAGAATAGGAAACTTGTGCTCTCTGCTTTGAGCCAACATTACAGAGTGGGAAGTCAGGGATGTTCTTAAGTGTAACATTCAACAGCTGCTTTTAAAAGACAGGCTTTTTTCTTGTTCTTGTTTTTTATTGCTGTTGTTGCTTGTTTTGTTTTAAGATTTTTTATTTATTTCCTACTTAAGAAATGGGAAAATCTTTCTTCTTTGCTCTGTGTCAGACCATGGCTATGCTCTTTTCAATCCAAATTCCTGCCTTTGCTATGGAGCCTCCTCATTTAATGACTCTCTTCCATCCATACCAGCTTCTAGGACACAGAAGGGTGCATCTGAAAGAAATATTTTCTTAAACCCTATAATGACCAAAAACTAGTGGTAGGGGTTGACCTGGGAAAAATCTATGATGAGTATACTTCTAAAGTTCAGAAAAGAAGGAGTAAATATGCCAAACTGTCTTACTCATGTTTTCTGTTTTGTTTTGTTTTTAATTCACTCTAACGTCTCTGATGTTAACAATGTGTATTTCTTTGGACCTCAAACTCCAATGTGTCTTAGAATAAGCTGGTATGCTTATGAAAAACAAATTGTTGGGCTTCATCCCCATGGAGTCAGAAGATCAAAGTGGGACCCAGGGGAATCTGCATTTAGAAAAAGAAAATTCCAGATGATTTCTGATGCAGGTGTCCCAGACATTATACTTTGAGAATCACTAACTCATTTCATGGCAAGCATATTTAACTAATGAAACAGTACTCGCAGTGACTGATTCTTATGAGCAATACAAGTAATGCAATTTGAGCAAGAGCTTAAAGACAGGCTGCTGCCTTGCACAACTTCAGGGAACTCCATTCACACAAAACACAATCGGATTATGCTCCCAGAGTTCCATTCGTGTTGTGGTGCCTGCAGTCTGATTTGAGAGGTGGCTTGGTTAAAGGCAATACAAACATCTCAGGACAAGTGGGATACCTAGGTCCTCACTTAACTGCTGCAAACTCTGGTTTCCTTTCACATAGAGAAGGTCAACAATGGCTCTCATTCATCCGAAAAGTAATAAACCTTCTCCCGGTTCCAGTCCTGGGGGCTTCAGTCCATTCCCGGATACCTTCAGAGAAAGAAAGTTTCTTATTCCCATCCCATCCACACCATGTTAACCAGAACACAAGCTTTTCTTAATCTCTCTCCCCAGCCATCTTGAACCCCAGCTGCCATCTCTCATAGGAGGCTAAACCCCATCTTTCTGGGAGGCAAGAACATTCCTCGGCGTTGTCCTTCTCCTAAGCCACTCCCTCGAACTTCTCTCAGTTAGAGGAATTGTCCTTTAATTGGTAACTTACCTCCTCTGATGGGTCAGACTCTTTTCTTTTGGAGATTTTAAAACCACCAAACAAAACACAACATGTTATGGTTATGAATCAACTTATACAGATCTACCACAATTACAACGTACCCAACCTAAAGAAGCTGTTTCCTTCCCAGGGTCAGGAAAGAAACCATATTCACATTTGCTATCAATAGTTACACTCTAAAGAGCAGCTGTGTAAATTAATCCTTCTTTAGGTCAAACAAAGATTGTATTTGCGTAAATATATTTTTGGAAGATGGGACTGTGTACTTGAAATATACCAGATACTGTACCCAATATACTACCTGTTAATACAGGCTCATATAAGCCTCATTAAAAACCCAAGGTGGGAAGCAGTGTTAGTCTCCCCATTTTACAGACAGAAAGCTGAGTAAAAGTTAATTTCTAATGATCACATAGCAAGAATTGGCAGAGCCACGTTTGTACCCACGTTTATGTAATTCTAGAATCACAATTAAGCACAAAAAACACACTTCCCAGGACAAGGCTGCAGTCTACATCATGAGATTTTGTAAGTATCACAAGGTCTTCCCTGTCCCAAAGATGTCTTCCTGCAGTCTTGCTACCATAAACTTCATATTATTAGACAAATTACTTGATTTTCAGAAAACCATCATTAAAGCAGGAATATAGCCTAAGACCAACAGACCTTTTCCTCCTTTACATGCAAGCACCACTAGAAAACATTTCTGGAATATTTTAGGAGATAAATGTAGTCTAATGTTGAAACACAGTGAAAAGGAGGCCTCAGGGAAGAGGATTTAGGACTGGTAACTGTTGATGGAGGAATGAAAGGAACACTCTGGATATTGAATCACTGCTTAAATTTCCTTGCACATTTCTGGGAAGCTCTGACTAATGAACACGCTTTGAGAAGTAGAATTGAAGAGAAACAGCATATAAGATAAAGTCAAGAGATGTGCTGCCCAGGACAGATTTGGTCAATTTTTACCATTTTGCTTTATTCTTTACAGTCTCCTTTCTAATTTGACTTTCAGAAATTGACTTGCCAGGAACAGCTTCAAGCTTTCCAATGGATGATCAGGAAACTCTTTCTCCAGATCTAACAATTAATTGCTTATCGTTTAAAATAAACCCCTACCTGACAGCTCACACCACTTCCCCACCACGCTTTATCTTGATACCCTGATTATTCCTCTTCAAAATCCGCATCATCACCCGAAATCATACTTAATTATGTTATATTTTATTTTGTTATGTTATATTATTTGCTTGTATATCACCTGTCTCTCTGTCAAGATAGTAAATTCCATGAGGAGTAACTTTGGCAGTCTTGTTCATCCCTGCCTTTCTAGCACCTAAAATAGTCCTTGAAATATAGTAGGTACATAATAGATATTTGTTAGTTGAGTGAATCAATTATGGTATAGACTGCTGTAAGAGGTACTGAAACAGTTCATACATAACATTATTTAGTGTTTACTATTTCCCAGGATTGTTCCAAGCACTTCACATCCACTCAGTCCTTTAATATTTATTACATTTCTATAAGGTAGATACTATTATTATCCTCATCTCATAGATAAAGAAAGTGAGGCACAGAAGGTTATGTAACTAGTTCAATGTCATGCCCAGGAAGTGGTGGTTCCCTTAAACATCACACTAAAATAAGACAAGACATTGCCGGTTTGTTTGGGAAGACAAGTCTCACCCACATGAAAAACAATGAAGTTCATTTCGAATAACAAAAGAGGGATGATCAAGTTTTCCAAGGGTTGAGAGGAGAGAAGGCTCCCAGAGGATTGAGATGGTCAAGGGAGGCCTCAAAAAGAATCTGAAATTCGGACTGGTTCTTGAGTAATGATTTGGCTAGTGATGGAGATCTCTTATCACTGAAGTCCCAGTGATTATAATTTAAAAAAAAAAGGCTTGTTCCAGTAAAGATGTAAAGGACAGTGATCACATGACACACAGATATCTTTTTGAAGGTTCTGTTTGCCTTGGCTTCAAAACATTTACTGATGCTTATAATGAATCAGGAAAAGAGGAAACAAAAACTAAGGGCCTGAAGATGTCAGTCCCCTGAGATGTTCTGGAGAAGGCAGCACTGCTTTGGGGACCCCAGTAGCCCAGGAGTTAGGAATTCTGCCTGGAGAAAGCAAGACAGTTGAGAAACATTCACCCTCCTTCCCCCATTCTGTCTTCCATCACTGCAATGAAAACTGGGTTATTACCAGAATGTTTAGAAAGTCGGAGCTTTGTTAAGAACGACTCATCTGTACTGGTTGGTGATTTCCCAAGTGAAGTCAAAATTTCAATACATGATTGCTGTGATGATTATCAAGACGTCAAAAGATGGGCATTGCTGTCGATGAGAAGTGAAGAGGCTCATTCTCTTTTGGGTTATGATCAACAGAGTCTTAAGCACTGTAGGGTTTCAGTGAGGTGGGGAATGCGTTAGAAAACAACATGCAAGACATAGCTCCCATTTTTTACTTTCCTATCCAAGACTAGACCACAAGATTCCATTAGTGGTGCTTTCAATTCCTTCTATTCATCGGGGTAGCAGGATTCATGATTCAATGACCTAAGAATTAGAATCCTTTCTTTTGAGAATTGGTTTTTAAAAGTGCCTGGTGGGTATGACTAAGAGGTTTTGTGCACTGGGGTTTCAGTTGATGTTTTTATTTTTTCTTGTTATGACTTAAAGGAAAAAACCCAAATCTAAAATTAGCACTTGTTTTTTTCAACTTGGAACTTTGTAAACATACCAGCAGTGGGGTGTGTGCATATGTGTGTGTGTGTGTGTGTGTGTTGCAATAAGCAATATTACAATTTTTTGACATTTTCATTGCTGTTTCTTGACATATTTAGTGAGGTTTTTAAAGGTTTCTTTAGAGAGAGGGGGAAAAAAAAGAAAGAAAAAAATGGCTGGCTTCCAGATCACCATATGTTTCCAACTGCAAATTCAAAAGCAGAAGACAAGCCTCAACTCAAGCTGTACAGACTTTTGTGGGAGTTATAGAGCTGGGGAAGTAGGTCCTCTTTTTAAATATACTTATTAGAACTTCAGTGTTATCCAATAACAAATGATTGGGAGGAAGATGAAGCATTCAGCAAATATTCATTGAGTAGCATCTATGTGTAAGACAGTGGGTAGGGGACGGTACAAAGAGGTTTAGATGGGATATAGTTGGGGACACAAGATATGAGGGAAAACAAAAATCCAATACAAGATGGTCAGTGTGTTCAACCAGAAATTCTCTGGGAGATCAAAGAGTAAGGAGCTGACCTGTAAAAGAAGGATTCATAGAAGAGGTAAGATTTGAGATGGGTCTTGACGCTGGACAGTAGGATATTCCAGGTGAAAGGAACTATAGCACCAAAGCCACAACGATGGAGTTGTGCAAAGCATTCAGGTTTGGTCACTGAGTCTGTGCAGCTGTAACTGAGTACATATGAGGGTGGAGAAGGGAGAATGGAGAAAAGATTGGAAAAGTAAGTGTAAGTCAGATTACGGTGAACTTGAATGACAGGTTTGATATATTGTTGTTTAAATTTTATTGAATCCAAACAATTCCTTGAGTTAGGTATTAATTATTAGCCCCATTTTATAGATAAAGAAACTGAAGCTCATAGAGACTAAGTAACTGTCCAAAGTCAAATAGTGAATATTTGCTGAAACCAGACTTGAACTGAGGCCTATTTGATTTCAAATCCTCTTAATCTCTTTACCTACAATGGTTGAGCAGACTTGAGTGATAGCTACTGTGAGGTATTCCAGTAGGAACAATGATATTTTATCACAAGGCAAAGAAATTAGAATGTGGAAATTAAACAGCAACTGCTTAGACCAAGGGGGCCACAGGCATGGTAGAAGTAGTAGGACCCCTAGAGCTATCATGCCCTGGATGAATCCTCAAGAGGGACCTTCACTGAAGTCTAGACTTCCTAGCCTCAGAGTTGGACAGTTCTCCTTCCATATGAATAAGAAGCCCATGTGGGGTGAGGAGTATTTGGATAGTAGCTAAGGGTATTTGGATCCATGGCAGTCCAACATATACTATTTGAGTAACTGTCCTCCTTGGAGCATTAAAGGATTTCAAGACTTATTTCCTTGAGTCAAATCCAGTTAATAAATGCCCCAAGACACTGTGAGTCACTGAAGTGACAGGGGTTAGGGCTTCAGAAGCCACTTTGTTTGCAAGAAACATACATCTAATTGTAAAAAGGGTTTATTGTTTCATGTTACTGTAAAAAACAAGGGGCTAAGTTGACTTCAATCCAGGTGCTCAGACAAGATATGTGATTCATCTTTCACCATCTCTCAGCTCTGTTATCCTCAATATTGGTTTCATTCTCAGGTCGTTTCTCCAAGTGGTGGTAAAAATCACTAACAGTTCACATACCCCAAGGGAATGAGGACAGTGTGACAATCGAGTGCTCCTTTCTCCAAAAATACAGCAAAATTCCCAGCACTAGGTCTTAAGGATCCAGCTTGAGTCACATGGTCATTCCTAAACCCATTACAGCAGCCAGAGGTCATGCTCTGATTGGCTAGCTCTGGCTCACAAGCCTACCCCCACCGTTAGGAGAGAGGCCCAGCTGCACCCAAACCACATGGTACGAGACTGGGAAATGGATGATTCTCCAGGGGAAATGGGGTTGCTGTTACTAAAAGAAAGAACATTGGTTATTGCACAGCTGTCATTGTAGTGTTGAAGGCACTACGGATATGAGGAGTGGAGACAGGCCAAAGGGATAGGAGAAAAAGGGCCATCTACCACTATGATGATGTAGAATGGCTTCTAGGTTTCCCACTTTCTATGGGAAGTCTGTGCCTCCCGTCCCTCACAACTTCTTTGCTACACTCTTTGCTCCAAACTTGCCGAACAAGCTGAGCCCCATCACACATCCAGGCCTCTGCATGGGCTGCTCCTCTGTCTGGAACGTAGACTCACCCCGACATCCTCCTGGTAAGTCTGTATTTTCACATCCTTGAGCATAACTCCCAGCAGCACATCAGACGTTCTTTTCTGTCTGTTCCCATGGCAATTCAGCTCTTTTTCAGGGGGGAGGGGAGCTGGGCAATGGTCATTATCTTTCATGGTTTTGCCTTAAGAACAGTGACATGTAGTAGGCCACCTTGATAATCCCTAATAGTATGTTGAATAAATTGTTTTCTGATTGCCACCTGTGAGGGGGCAAGGAAACCCAGTCCTTTCCCTATAGCTGATGTGTTATAGACCCTACACATAGGACACATATGACTTAATATCATGTATGACTTAATATCAGCCCTTAGCAAAGTCATGTAACAAGGTCTTTTTCTTCATTTTCTTCTGAGTTCTCCAGAGGGTCAACTCTGTCTTCCTCACGAACATAAGTATCTATTAAGGAGACATCAAAATAAAAAATCTTCTACAACTTTTTAAAAGATTAATTTAGTCCTTCCCTTACTGCTATGGCTCAGTGCTAAATAAACCTTTGAGGTTCCTTCTAGTCATGTGTGAGGTGGCCTGATCCTTCCCACAGAGGCTTCCTAATGGATATCACAATTTGGGAGACCATTCGGACAGGTTTGAAAGATGGCAGAATATTCCGGGTTTGATGACGGAGTCACAATCCATATCCAGGTAACCCAGTTTATTCCATGTGAGGAACCCCAGGGAAGCCTACTTGGGATTAATATTCTTGCCATCATTTTTCACAATGTGACATATTTAGGACAGGAACTGTCAGACGCTTTATAATGGTGCTTCCCTAGAGGCCACTGACAAACTCACAAGCCTTAGCTCTTCACCAGGCAGAACTCTCACCTTTTGTAAGTTCTAAGAACTGTGACCGTGAGCTTGCCAAGCTTCCAGGATGCAGCAAGTCCTGCCCAACCAGCCTGTCAGAGAGTGAGGTGATTTATAAGCCAGAGTCTGAGGGCACCAAAAGGAAAAAAAAAAAAGGGAAAGTTTCTGAAGGGGGCAGCTAAGAACAGTTTCTTTCTTCACCTTTCCATGATGCTCTGGGGCAGTCTTCGTAAATAGGCTGCTGCATTGGTCTTGGGAAAACCCACTGCATAGTCACAGCAGACATTAGTAATCAATCAGGGCAGTCTCACTCTCAAGCCTGAGCTGGTCCTTCTCATTACAGCCAAACACTTAGAAGAGGCACCTGAAATGAAACTCATTCTTCTCTTAGAGTATTTTTCTATGGCTTCCCACTGAGTTCTAGTACCACCTTTTCCTACTCTAGCCAAATCTCACTGATTCTCTAATATTTCTCCTCTCTAAATCCTATTTGAGACTCTTCATCATTCCATTCAATTTAGCATTCATTTGACCTCTATTTATCCTAAGGTGTTCCAATAAGATCATAAGGATCTTAGTGGGCTCTTCTGTATCCATAACTTCCACAGTGCCAGCCAGAGGTAATACTAACAAATAGCTCACTGACTGGCAAATGAGTTTTGGACAAATAATTTAGCTGCTGAGTATGTGGGGAGGAGCTAACATTTATTTAGCAATAGCTGTACACACACATTACCTAATTTAATTCTTACAGCAGAACTTTGAGGTAAGTATTATCATCCCTGTTTTACAGGCTAAGAAATTGAAGTTCAGAGGAGCTATAAAACTGATTAGTGGTCTTCCCTGGTGGCGCAGTGGTTGAGAGTCCGCCTGCCAATGCAGGGGACACGGGTTCGTGCCCCAGTCCGGGAAGATCCCACATGCCGCGGAGCGGCTGGGCCCGTGAGCCATGGCCGCTGAGCCTGCGCGTCCGGAGCCTGTGCTCTGCATCAGGAGAGGCCACAACAGTGAGAGGCCCGCGTACCGCAAAAAAAAAAAAGAAGAAAAAAAAACTGATTAGTAATAAATATATCCAGAAGAATTAATAGATTTAAGGAATGGCAGTACTTAGAGAAATCCCACAGAAGAACTGGAGATATATAAGACACCACGTTTTCTGAGATTCAATATATCTGATAAGTTCCGTATTGTGATAACGGACAAGAAGAGAATTATTTAAATCAGAATTACCATGAAAAATCCAGGAAATGTGGCAACTGCAATAAGAGAGGAATTTAAGGCTCTGCTCTTGTAGGATATGTATATATGAATATACTTATTACTTTATTCTCACCAGCAAGACTTCTTTTTTTTTTTTAATAATTATGGATTTATTTAGAAAAGACTTCTTTTTTCAGCTTTATTGAAATATAATTGACAAATAAAATTGTGCATATTTAAAGTGTACAATGTGATGATTTGATATATGTATACATTGTGAAATAATTACCACAATCAAATTAATTAACAATCCATCACCTAACTTAATTATTCTGAGTGTGTGAGAGTCTAGTGAGAATGCTTAAGGTTTACTCTCAGCAAATTTCAAGTATACAATACAAATTATTGACAGTCACCATGCTGTACATTGGATCCTCAGAACTTATTCATCTTGTAACTGAAACCTTGTAACCTTTGACCAACATATTCCAGTTTCCCCCACTCCTCAGCCCCTGGCAAATACCATTCTACTCTCTGTTTCCATGAATTTGACTATTTTTCTTTTAGATTCCACATATAAGTGATACCATACAGTATTTGTCTGTCTCTGTCTGGTTTATTTCACTGAGCATAATGCACTGCAGCTTCATTCGTGTTGTTGTAAATGGCAAGATTTCCTTTTTTATGGCTGAATAATATTCCATTGTATATATACCACATTTTCTTTATCAATTCACTCATCCATAGACTCTTAGGTTGTTTTCATATGTAAGATAGATATTTTTAAATTCCCATTCATTGTTCTTACTTACTGTCCAAAAGATTTTCACTGTTGATGATTAAAACTGTACTTTCAGATGAGTTATCAGTGTTAAAGTTGGTGAAGAATTAGCCAGACAAAGAGGAAACGTTTGGGAAGGTGGGCTCAGTGAGTGGGGCACAGAGAATATCATTTCAAGCAGAGGACGCTGCAGAAATAAAGGCACACAGGAAAGAAACCAGATAACTTGGGTGCAGAATACAGCTAGTCTGACATTGCTGGAACATAAAATATGCAGGTGAAAGTGAATCAAGATGGAACTAGTAAATAAGCCTGAGCCATATTCAGAGGTAATTTTGGATGTAGTTGACAACTGGCACACTATAGCCACCAAGAGATACTGGCCTGGGAGGCACCATATGCTTGCTGATAGGCATTACCCCTTTAGATGCTTGATTATGGAAGAAAACGTAGGAAGCTTGGAGGTAGAGCTAGGGTGGATGGAATGGGAAGTTAAGCTCAAGAGGGGGAGTTGGACAGGGGCCTAGACAGTTCATCTAGAGTAAACAGAGAGAAGGCAAGGTATTGTATGCCAATGGGGAGATGTGGTCTGGAACTTGTGGAAATTCTTTTCTAATTGCTTGGCTTCTCCCAGTGAAATATGAAGCCAGGTCATCAGCTAAGAGTGAGGATGAAGCAGGAGGGCCTGGAGGATTGTTGAAAGATGAGAAGGTCTGTAATACTCACGTGAAAGAAAGGGAGAGTGAATCAAGAAGGGTTGCTTGGGAGCCCTCAGAACCCACTTGAGGTTAATAATTGTGAGGCTGAAGTGGAACCCATCGCTATGATCCTGTGTTTTTCTCTGGCAGTGCTGAGTTCCCTGAGTGCTGGTGTACAGTAGGTAGAGTATTGGATTTAGACAAAGTTGTATTTTTTCCAAGTAGGTGTGAACAAGAAGTTAAGGCCTGATGTTGTAGAATTATCTATAGGGTTTCAGTCTTCTGTATTATAAAAGGGGACTGAATAGAGCATGTCTCACCCTATATCTTAAGTCAGTTTCACATACATGCCCCTGATATCTTGTTCCTCCCCTTCACAGCTAAATCTCTTGAAAATGTTGTCTACACCAACTGGCTTCATTTTCTCGTGTCCCGTTGAGTTTTCACTTACTTCTCTGGACGCCTCTTCCAGCCTTCTTTGTGAATTCCTTTCCACTTGTTCATCTCTACATCCCTTCCTACCCTTCCTGTTATCCCTGGGCTCTCTCATCTCCTCCCATGGTTTTTATTACACACTTGCAGAGGACTTCCATATCTGTGTCGTCAGTTCTTATCTCTCTTTGAACTCCAACCAGCCTCTCCCACGCCTTACTGGATCTAACCATTCAGATGTTCTTCCCACACCACAAGTTCAAATGTCCTAAGTAAGTTATTATCTTTCAGCCTAACATGTACCTCTTAAGAGTGTTCTCTGTCTCAATGCTTCCACCATCTACCAAGCTGTTCTAGTCAGAAGCCTGAGGATTTACTCAATCCCTCTTTTCCTCTTCACATATATCCTATTAATTAATCAGCAAGCAATCATCAATTCTACCTTCTTGGTACTTTTCTGAATTTCCCAAATTACTGGTAATGGATATTTAATCAGAAAACTATCTTAATTAAAGAAAATATTTTTTAATGTCAATTTGGGTCTAGTGCTCAGATCACCTCCACACTCTTGGGAAACTTACTGCAGACATTTGGCAAAATAGCTTTTGTCTCTACAAACAGCCTGACAGCTTTGGCTTCTGCAGAAAGAGATTGAGGGCAGAGCTATGAATATTTAATCTGTTTCTCATTGAATTACCCAAAAAACAGAAATGGAAACCCCACCCACTGACCAGCCCTGGTTGCATAACTCAACATCCTCACATTTTATGGTTGGGGGTCACAAGGGAAAATTGAAAGCAAAACTATGGGCCCTTTATCTTATTGTGTCAGAACCTTCCATGGACTTGTGAGCTTTCCATTTAGATCTGCTGCACATCATGACTTCTAAAAGTAAAACAAGCTGGGTGGATTTCTTGGGAAATGCTGGATGGCTGGGGCATATCAAAGGGAATTTGGAATGGTTTGTGTGGTTTGAAAATTCTTGGGGCAAAACTGCCTTCCTGTTGCTTTTGGAAACTACAGTCCAGAATTGGAAAGGAGGTAAACAATAGGAACTCCCTCACCATTTGGGTTGTTTCCCGTTTGTACTTAGCTAACTATTTTATGCTAACAAGAGAGCATGTTTCCCTACAGTCCCTTTTTCAAAGGCTTGCTGCAACCATGGGACACTTGGAAGATGAAATTAGTCCACTTTCCACTTACAAGTTCACACACAAATGAAGCCCGGTGTCTTCTGCCATACAAACCAATGAATGAACTTTCTTATCTGCTTCCCTGCCCTCTCTGCTCCATTGTACCTAAAATGGGTGGAATTCACTTGGTATATGATTAGCCATCATCCAAGGCTAGTGGTACTGAAAATTTCCAAGTGGTTGGTAGTCATGAATTTAAAATAAGTTTAGTAGTCATGTTCCGTCTTCCCCCCTCCCAATCCCCAATACATATTGGTACCAACCTGGAGGCAAATCTCTCACTTCCTTCTGTATCCCCCTCAGCAGACTCTTGGGTTGTTAACTTCTTCCATTCCTCTAAATCTGCTACTTCTCTCCTATCTGCACTTTTTATTTCAAAAATTTGCTCTCCTGTCATGGTCTCTTCTATTCTTTTTGTTCCTATGGATTAGTACCTCTTTCTATTCCTTTATTATCTGTTTTGTAGGATCTGAGGAAGGAGAGAAGATAAACCGGTATTATCAGTCACTAATTTTTAACCAGAACCCTTAATTATTTTTGTATTTACGTTTCTGCCACTAAATTCCTTCAGGGCAGAACTGGGTTAATTAATTTCTGTCCTGACTACCTTGCACAATGCTTGGCATTTTCAGTAATGCCTAATAAAAAAAATAAAAAGGGCTTCCCTGGTGGCGCAGTGGTTGAGAGTCCGCCTGCCGATGCAGGGGACACGGGTTCGTGTCCCAGTCAGGGAGGATTCCACATGCCGCGGAGCAGCTGGGCCCGTGAGCCATGGCCGCTGAGCCTGTGCGTCCGGAGCCTGTGCTCGGCAAAAAAAAAAGATGGAATGAGTGTCTCGAAGAGCCCTTTTGCTATGCTAATCCCTAGAACAGGATATAAGCTACCCCTAAAAATTTAAACAGACAGGGGTTACAGAGCAAATAATGATACTGGAAACTGGGTCAAACGTGCTTTTGGATCTGTAGAAAAGCCAAAATGTATTTTTCTAAGTGGTGTTTTCAGAGATTTGATACTTTTCTTTGACGCATATGTATTATTCAGGTTTCCAAGAAAAGTTTTCCCATTGCCCAGGTGTGGGGCATGTTGGCCCCCTCACTGCCCCAACTCTGACCATAGCTGCATCTTTTCTGAGTTGTTCTCTGAGGGTGGGAGTGCAGGCAGCCTGAACTCCTGGCTCAGGCAGTTGAGTAGGAGAAGAGGTGGGTGGTTCAGTAATTTATTTTTGCATGCTTGATTTAAACCATTCCCTCCTCACCAAATGGAAGCTTTCAGCTATTAGAGAAGACGTGTAGCCCCTTTTGTCTCTCTGCCTTTCAAGCTGCAAAGATGCCTTTCACCAGATCAAAAGATTAAGGCTCCTTCCAGAATTCCATACCAGCTGGTTCTGAGCATTTTAAATGTGCCTGAAAAAAGCATCTGTTCTTTCCATGTTATTTCTACCTTCCCTTTATACTAAACACCTATTCATTTATGTCTGCTAAGGCTAATAAGTGGAGAATCTATAGTTTGTAAATATAAAAGAAGAACCCTCTACCATTCATTTATTATTTCCCTAATTTTGCTGGTTCCATAAAGACTCTAAACTAAGGCTTACAATCCCTGTTTTTGACCAGCCGCCAGCCTGGAGTACTCAATGTTGACTGGAGCTATATTTCTCAGGGTAGAACATGACATTCGCACAAGAACTTGGCTTATATATTTTGAGAAACTTAAATCCTTGAGAGGCTTTCATGAACTGCTGTTTTGAAACTTCCTAATGCCCCAATTAAAGAGGTTTGCAGTTTTCTCTGAGTTTCACAGCTCAGCCTGGTGTAATCTGGATTGGGACAGTTCCAAGAGAGGAGGTCAAAAAAAGTGCAGATTCATACATAATGTATGTAGGATTTTAATAAGCATCCTTTCATACGACAGCTTCTCTTCATGGCTTCCCATAAAATTTCACAAGCCACAGGCACTATGAGTATTATTTTTTAAAAGAGTAGCAGAAGGAAATGTTCAACCTTTTGCAATCTAAGTTGCTCCCAGAATTAAAATGTCTTTATACAGATGCCTCACAACAAAAATCTGTATTCTATGGCAGTAATCCTCATCAAAATTAGATAACTCAAACTCTATGAATTTATATCAAGCTTGAGAAATTTCAACACTCATTTCCCATTTATAAAGTGATGGTAGATTAACATCTAATGGGAAAGGGGGTTTGAGCAACTACCTACTAACCCTAGAGATGGAATAAACAAGAAGATAAACTTTAAACAAAATAGACTAGGAAAAGCATTTTTTAAAGTTGATTTTGTTCTATATTTCATAGGATAAGGTCATATCAGATTTGAATGGAACCTTAAAGAATGTATAGGATGCTCTCTACAAAAATCTCTTCTGCCTCCATTGGAAGCAACCTAATTGTCCATTGACAGATGAAGAGATAAAGAAGATGTGGCACATATATACAATGGAATATTACTCAGCCATAAAAAGAAAGGAAATTGAGTTATTTGTAGTGAGGTGGATGGACCTAGAATCTGTCATACAGAGTGAAGTAAGTCAGAAAGAGAAAAATAAATACCGTATGCTAACACATATATATGGAATCTAAAAATAATAAAAAAAAATGGTTCTGAAGAACCTAGGGGCAGGACAGGAATAAAGATGCAGACGTAGAGAGTGGACTTGAAGACACAGGGAGGGGGGAAGGGTAAGCTGGGACGAAATGAGAGAGTGGCATGGACATATATACACTACCAAATGTAAAATAGATAGCTAGTGGGAAGCAGCCACATGGCACAGGGAGATCAGCTCAGTGCTTTGTGACCACCTAGAGGGTGGGATAGGGAGGGTGGGAGGGAGATGCAAGAGGGAGGGGATATGGGGATATATGTATACATATAGCTGATTCATTTTGTTATACAGCAGAAACTAACACAACACTGTAAAGCAATTATACTCCAACAAAGATGTTTAAAAAAAAAATCTCTGCTGAGTGGTAAGGCACACAGGGTTGATCATTTACCCAAGAATTATCCCCCATCCATTCTTTCTCTCTTAGGAACCCTTCGGAATACACCTCTCAGCACCAAGAGGAGTCACATTGGGCCTTGAGAGAATGACAGTGTCTAGAGCTTATGGACTGAGAGCCAAATACGGTACTGGATGAGATTTTAAGTTGTCTCCCTTTGGGTAGTGATCGAATGCATTTCGTAGATATGGTTACCATCCACTTATTGGATAACCTCCAGGGAAAGGGAACTCAAAATAGTCTTTTCCATTCTTGGCTAAGTCTGAATGTTAGGAAATATTTCCTATATAAGAAGCTGAGGATTAGCCATAAATCTGTCAGTTGCAAGTCACAGCTCCCAACTCAAACTATCTTGGTTTTTAAGAATGGATTAATTGAAAAGTCCCCCAGAGTTGTTTAGGCTTAGCTGGATCCAGTGGTTCCAAGGCCCTGGGAAGGCTGGTTGAACTGATTGTCTCACACTCTGTGTGCCAGTGACTATAGTCCTGAGCTTAGAGGATCCTGGTCCATCAGTTCTAAGTCAAACATCCAACCCTAGGGACCAAGGGACTGGGGGAAGAAGAATCAGTCCCCCTTGAACCACACGGGCTGAAGAGAATTCCTATAAAGTGAGGGAAGGAGAATTACCCAAAAGAAGGAATGTAGAATGGTACTGTATAGGCAAAATCCCTTTCTTTGTGCACAATTTAGCATCTATGCCCTTTCCCCTACGTGATGTCAATTACTCCATATACAACAGGAAAGAAAGGACATACTTCCTCTGCCATGGGAACAACTCAGTTGCCCCTAGTTCTTGCACCTAGCTGTAACCTGAGGTTCTCCAGCTGACAAGCATTCTTCTAGGGCAGGGCCAGATGTGGTTCTGCATGGGCTTATAACCCATTACTAAGTGATATATTAAAGCATTCTCAAAAAAAAAAATAAAGAACATGCAATATGGAGGGGAAAATAGAATATTCACAATTCAAATTCCCAGCTAGAAAAGGAGAGAAATTAAGACGATATGTAAAGTTTACTAGTTCACAGCAGATCTCACACAGGTGGACAGAATTAGTGAAGAATTCCTGCATGCAGTGGAGTGAGATATCAGACAGCCATCCTGGCTGATCCCAGGTTTTGCTCCAGACGGACCTTCCTTATTTTTGTCCTCTATGGCCTTGTCCAAAGAGTGTTATATGATTCCTCTTTGGGGAACTGCCATGTATCTGTTAGATCTAATGGTTCATTTGCTCTGGGCGCAGATTTGGAGTTTTACGGTTTTTTAGGGTTGAGAAGTTGTAGGCCTAGGGTTTCTCTGGCAGTACAACTCCCTTAAAAACTCAGTCAGAAGCTGGCCAGCTTGTTAGTAAACAGAACCAGTTAACTTACTGAGTCATGGTCTTTGAACATGTACCCAGTCTCTATAGTTTCTGTGTCTTAGGAATATGCCTTGCTTTTCACCATCCTTCTAGCTCTCAAAGAACTGCTTCTATATTGACTCTGCCTCAGAGCAACTCAAAACAATAGGCTAGAAGACGTAAGGCACAGGTCATTTGAGTGAAATACACAGCAGGAGGTGTTTGCATATTCTCTGGATCCTCCTGGGTCCCCATGTTATCTCATGCTATTTTTCCCACCTCCTTGCCTTGCTCCCATCATTTCTTTGAGAGAGAGAATTCAGATTTTCAGTCCTACAAAGAGCGTGATTATATGATGCTGAGCTACCTTGGATTTCTGGGCCGGGCAGATACATCCTCTTTTAGGAATAAACTAGCCCAGGGTTGCATATCCGTCCCTGAACCTCTCCCTGTGGCAGGTGGATGGAGCGCCTTGAGTGGTCAAGCTGAGCCATGTCCTCAATCCTAGGAGCAGAATCCTTCTTACCACTACCACAGGGACAGGACCCCCCATGCCCACCTCACATCCTCTCTGCTCACTTGTTTGCTCCAGCCACTTGCAGCACCCAGACATACATGACTGCATTTTACTTCAGTTACACTCTACATACCTCAGTTACATATACACACATTGTGTGTGTGTATAATACAGAGGAAGTATATATATATAATTCATATAGAGGATGTGTATATACATATAAAAATATGTGTATATATTTATATATGTATATATACTCTGTATATATTTTACATTATGTATCTCTTTATATAATACAGTACATTATTATATATCCATTGTATACATGAGTCTTTCCCAAGACCTCTTTTTCTCTAGCTGTGAGGCTTGCTCGGCTGTTCTGATGCATGCGCACACAGGACATGAAAGAGACGTAACACCCTACAGGCAGACCTTGACCAGCACGGGCAGGAGTCAGTGGATGAATACCCTTCTCTTCCACTTCAAGTCACACTCTCCACAGCTCCTCACAGGGTTTCTAGCAGGATGGAGGCTTTTCCTACTTCATATTTTACACTTCCCTGGCCCACACTCTTGTTCTTTGAGAATATTTTCCAAATAAATTACTTGCATGTAATTTGCACTTTAAACCCTGCTTGCGGATGGATGCACACTGTGCATTACTATTACAGAGTGAGACCTAAATGAAGAATCACGGTCAGTGTCATGGCTGATGTGTACTGAAGCCTCACTCACATCAGGTGTTCTTTGAAATATGCTACTTGTTTGGACTCGTTTGGTCCTCACAACAAGACAGTGAGATAGGTGTTCTTTTGCCTGTGAGCCATGGAAGGATGAATAACTTGTCCAAGGTCCTGCAGCCGTTAAGCAGAGGAGGTAAGATTTGAACACAGGCAGTTGACTCCACAGTGTGCGCTTTTTATCACTACACTGTCCTGCTTATGAATCCTCCTGTTGTCTAACACCTCTTTGATAGGTTTGCTTGGAAATATTTGAAAGTATCTTTCAGGGTTTTTTTTGTGTCTGTGACTTCTGTTCTCCAGGCTTAACTAAGCATATATCTCTACAAATATTTATTGAGAAAGTATTATGTGCTGAGCAATGTGACAGGTATTGGGTACACAGTGATGAACAAAACAGATCCTTTGGCCTCAAGATGTTTATAGACAAGCAAGGGCAGGAATGGGTGGGAGGCAAACAAGGAAGCAGGGCATGCTGTGTGATGGCCATAGAGATACAGGTCTGCACAGGCACGATGAAAACACCTGGGAGGTACAATTACCCCAGACCAGGGGAAGTCGGAATATGACTAGGTCTGTGATGAACTGGACGCTGGGAGTGTATGAGAAAGGGAGGGCAACTGTGTTGCCTAGTGTGTGGAGGGACACCTGGGTGTTAGAGTGCCTTCAGGGAGGGAGAGAACACTGCAGGAGAAGGACTGGGGAAAAAAGTAGTTTTGTTTTGAAATTAAACAAAGTTGCTTTGGGACCTTATATAATCTACCCTCCTTGTTTTTTATGTGCAGTTTTGGGGGAACCGCAGATATAGGCTGCTAAATACATTTTGTTCATATATTTTATAATATGAGTAAACTCTGTAATTCCAACCACTGGTAATCTTAATTCTATCAACTAACATAGGTGCTCTTCTACTGAGCTTCATGTTTTTTAAAATGTCACTGTCATCCATGTTTCTGAACGTTGTACTACTCCTCAATTTGTGTTTTTCTATTTTTGTTTTTGTTTTTTTTGTTTTTGTTAGCCACGTCCCCCTTATGACTCCTACTGAGCTGGCAGTCAATCAAAATCGTTGATTTCTTTTCCTAATTCTTGGGGTTTTTTAAATTGTTTTTGTTTTGTTTTGTTTGCTTAAGTATAGGAGTTGATACTTTCTAAAACGTATTTCTTGAAATTGAGTTCATTGCTTCAACTTGTCAAGATCTTCTGAGTCTGGATACTATTCCTCAACATTTAACTTCCCCTCCAGTTTTGTGCCATTGATACAAGGCTGTAGTTTTAATAACTATGAGAATAAACAAGGTTTTAAAAATTTATAGGCACATGCTGTCCTAACTTTAAAAAGGAGGAGAAAGAAAAATCTCAGGAAAGTTAGACTACTGAGATTTCCGACTAATTATTGTCAAAATTCTAAAATAAATTATTAAATAGATGTTTGGATAGCATTGAGCAAAGAAAGTGCTGATTGCTTGAAAACAGTGTAAGTCTACTAAGAAAAAATATACCAAACGAATCTGATTTTTCCTTTCATGGTGTTGTAGATATATGCTCTGTGAATTTCAGCAGGGAATTTAACAAATCCAGTCCTTTCAGATGAGATGGATTTAATTATAACAAAATAAGTCATCCTAACTGAGCGTATATGGTATAGCTGAAAGAGCATGGGCCAGGGTTTCTTGTCAAAATGGTACTGTGGGTCCCTTCCCTGCTCAAACACAGAAAAGTAAGATAAAACAAGAAATAAAGGTTAAAAAGATGATAGCCTTACTCAAAAACAAGACAACTTCTCTGTCCACCAAATAAACAACAGAAACATACAATGCTAAATGGGGTCCAAAGGCCAGATCTCCAAAAACAGGAAGAGAGAACTGAAAGTTTGAGTCCTACAGGGTGAAAGGGCCCGAAAACAGTCCATTCATACATTTGGGTGGGGCCATATTCAATCATTCTTTGAAAAGGCTGGATTTACAGTTTCTCTTAAGAGAAAAAATAGAGGTGCTTGGACAGTAGTAAGCCCGATAACAATAACTTGCTAGAAGTAAGTATAATCTCTCATTTCATCCTTTCTACAACTTTTTAAATGTAATTTGCCTGGCATCTATAGGCTTTTAAGTTTGATATCTCCACCAAGGGTAAAAGTAAAAATAAATAAGTAAACAGAAATAAATTGAATTACATTAGTCTGTAATTCAAAGCATAGATCCAAAGTCAGCTGCTCAGGGCCATGCACCTATATCACACCAACTCTCCTTTACTTTTGTTCATTAAAGCAAAGAAATTGTTTAACAACCAAATTGTGGGAAGAACAAGAATGCTGTTGGGGAAGGAAACAAGAACCAGCCAGAGACATATAATGTCAGAACATTCTCTCTTCCTCCCTCCCACCCCTCTCTCTCTCTAACTCTTGCCTGGTCTTCTTTCCTCACAGGAGCTTTTGAAGGAAAAATTGTGGATGTCAAAGACTATTTCTCATGTTGAAACTTCAAGTATAAAAGGTGGTGCAGACCAGTAGAGACCTATCTCAGACTTGCCTGTTCCACTGCCTATTGCTTTTGACATTGTGGCTTTTCTGGGTTTCCCATGTGTGTTTCCCACTAGTGTAGTTTTCAGTTGGCTGCAGTGGAAGGTAGCTGAATGCCAGGGTGTGAGAAAGAGCACACAGGCCTGCTGTTTTGCAGCCAGAACTCACCAGGGAAATTGACGCCCCACAAAACACCCACAGCTCCTGCCCCATAAGCTGGAGAAGATGACCTCTGGCCTCCATTTGTGAACCTTAGTTCCAGAGAACCGGGGGGAGAAAGAGAATGATGAGCACCAGGAAAAATAAGCAACTTGCATATGTGTCATATAATACTCTCTTTCCTTGTCTTTTTCTTCTCCCTTCAACTCCTTTTTCACTCCCTTCTTCAGCAAATCATCTGAAATAGAAGGCTTACATGCAGCCTAATGGGGTAAACACTTTTAGGAGAACCTTTCCTTCTTAATTTCTCCAACATTTTTCTTATGACGACTCTTTGTTCATCTGACCCAAACCAGCCAAAGAATCTTTCCTTATAGTTTTGGACCTGAGATGGTAGAAAAGCCTGCCAGTCCTCCCAAGGGGCAGAAACTGTAAGACTTAAAAAAAAAAAAAAACCAAAAAACTTGGAACTATCACTCCCACCCCACCACATGTTTTCAGCAATGTGGACAAAACTAATTTGTAGTGACACAGAATGAAATGCCTGTGAGGAAAGAAGACCAGGCAAGAGTTGGAGAGAGAGAGGGGTGGGAGGGAGAAAGAGAGAATGTTCTGACATTATATGTCTCTGGCTGGTTCTTGTTTCCTTACCCAATAGCACTCTTGTTCTTCCCATAATTTGGTTGTTAAACAATTTCTTTGCTTTAATGAACAAAAGTAATTCCCTTAAAAAAAAAACTAATTCAAGTTTTAGTGCTGTCATTGCAGCCAAAAGGGTCAACTAATACAGCATTAAAATTCTTCTGGTAGGCAAATATCTTTTGCCTATGATTAGATTATTCTAAGATGCAACATTCAGACCCATCAAGATGGGCTTGTTTGCCAATACCACATCGAGATGGCATGCCCTTCTCAGTTGTGAAAAGGTCACATCCTACAAATGTTTCAAGTAGAACACCATCCCTGGAGGAGATAATATCAAGTTATCACCCACATGTCTCAACCCGTGTACTCTTCAGTTGTCTTAAATGGTCATGCATCTCCCAACCTAAGGAAAAAAAAAATCCATCTTGACCTTACCTTACTCACTCAAAGATGAAGAGGTAGGCAGCTGAATTAGCTAGAATTTCAGACCACCAATGTTGTCCTGAGAGAACAAAAAGGCTTAGTTATACCCTCTGAAGCAGTGATTCGGAGTCAGGGGGCATGGGGAGGGGGTGGCCTCCGGAAAATTGCATCAGATACTCTGGACAGGGGTGGGGTGGGTATGCAACCATTTATGCTTATTCAGCCCTTCCTAAAGCTTAAGCTACTCCCTTCTCAAAATAAAGACCTAATTCTGGCTATAGCTTGTAATTTACTACTATGTAAATAAATACAAGTGCCTTTATTTCGAAAGACAGAAATCATAGCTAGAGACGGTCTTCAACGTGAATGCATGCTCAACTCACTCAGAGAGTACAAGGGTGCTTGCTAAGGTCAGCTAAACAGTGCTTTTTTCCAATTAGGTGGCACAATCAACTGTAAGATATGTTTGAAATAAATTATTACTAGAAATAAAGTACTGAAATTCATGTAGTGTCTATTTATAAAATATGGTGGACTCAGTGGCAATCCTCTACATCACTTTTTACTTATCTCCACTCTTCTGTGCTTTCTTGAAGGAAAGAAAAATGTATAGGTACTACATTTAATTAAAACACAAGAAACTGGCTATAACCTTAGATAAATGTAACACATAATCCTAGGAAAAGTCTTAAATGCAAATACTATCAATCATGTCTGTGAGAGAAATAAAGCTGAGAAACACTGAGCAAAGGGTGTACTAAAAGAGGTATGGGCCATGGAATGATTATGTACAAAGGTGAACACTACATTTATAATGGTGAAAATTTGAAATCAATCTAAATATCCAGCAACAGAGGATTGCTTAAATACACTACGATATGTAGATGTACATTTAGACTGTGATTAAAATGCATGTCCTCAAACACTAATGACATGGTAAAGTGCTTATAATATACTTTGAGTAAAAAAGGTATATTTTTTATAATGTCATTTTTAAAATAAAAGATAGAAAAATAAATTAGAAATATGTCAAAATGTTAACAATGTCAGAATAGTGGGATTGTGGGAGATTTTATTTTGATCTTTTAACTTTTCTGTATACTTTATATTTACTCTGATGAGCACATAATAGTTCTATAACTGGGATTAGTGGGAATTCATTCCGAAAATAAAAATTAAGAAAGTTGAGGTCAAAATGAACAAGGGGGATGTTACTGTTTCCCTCATGCTTTCTCCACATCAAGTCAAATGTACTTGGGCAGCTAAATGTGGGAGGAGGTAAATTAGAAGGGCAGACAGAATAGCTTGATAATCTCAACTGGAAATTATTTAAGATGATAGCTTTCAGTGTTTTCCTCTTTTTCTCATTTATAGCAGAATCACTTACAAAGAAGTATTCTGCTTCTTTGACCAAAATCAAAATGATTTTATCCTCTGATATTTACCCTTTCGACAACAATTTTTTTTCTACTTCTTGGTTCTACTTGGTATTTCTACTTTCTCCAAAAATTGAAACAGCCACTTGAAGCCTTTTCTAATGAATATTCTTGGTCAAAATGAAGATTATTTACAATGACAAAGTCTGGCCATACACAGTGCTAAAACAGGTGACACTGAGCTGACTTCTGATGTTCTTTTTTCTAATTTACTCCTGCTTCATAAACTCTCCTCTGTACTCACCAGCTTTGTTCATATTACTTACCAATGATAAACTCATTCATACTAAGGGGCAGGATTCTGTGATGGTATTAGACCCACCTTCTGTACCTGCACTCTTCATTCAATATCCTCCCAGGACTCAAGTTTCTAAACATACCATTGCGGGGTTTTTTTGCACTTCTGCTCCCAGATGCCCTAAGGGGGTTTAGAAAGAGTTTTGAAACTGTACTCACAAAACAAAAAGAAAAGAAAAAAAGAGGAGAAGAAAAGAAAAGAAAAGTGGATTTGACTCCTGGCTCCACTAATTACAAATTCAATAACCCTGGGAAATTTTCTTAATCTCAGCAGCTGTGAGGATCAGAGAAAATAATTAAATATTTTAGTGCAACACCTGGTAGATGCTCAGTACATGTTTAATTGATATTTCTGGGATCAAAGATATTTGATATTTCTGGGATCAAATCCATATTCTATCACTTACTAATTCTATGAACTTGGACCAGTTTCTTATTCTCTCTAATCACTAGAGACAATGATATCGACCTTGCAAGTCCATTGTGAGGGTTAAGTATATCTAGGAGAAAATGCATTATAAATGCCCATCATATAGAATGTGTTTAGTAATAATAATAATTTTAGTATATTGTTATTTTAAATTATTATTAGTAATTAGTGAGAGACCAGAAGGAAAAGCCATAGCAGAAGACTCTCTATATAGAAAAATAAAAGGAAAGGAAACCACAAACACACACAAAAATTTTCTAATTTTCATTGCTCCTAAATTCCATCCAAAAAAGAATTCCTTGCTAATGTGAGTGAATATGAAGGTGTTTTCTTTCCCTCATCCCCAGAGATGGTAGCAGAAATGGAACTGGTGAACAGGCCCAATTCAAACAAAGATATCTACAGGAATAACATTGAGAGAGACACAAGATTTGTTTTGGCAAATAGAAGAGATTTCTGATTGTTTTGGTTTTCTTCTTTTGGAGCCAGTTGGCATCAGGCTTTGAGAGCTATGGGTATGGTCACCATATGTCCTACATTTTTTTAAGGCAGTCTCAATTTACAATATTGAGTCATGTTGCCTCCTTAAGAACATTTGTATTTCTGAGACCACGGATCCTTATTTACAGTTCAGAAAATACAGTCATGTAACTACAGAAGTCTGCTTTTGACAGGGTAAAAGTAGAAATCACAGCAAAATGGGGTAGGTCATGAACTAAAGGAAAATAAACTGAGATATACGTATTTTTTCCTCTATGATATCGATTCCCTCACACTTTATGCCAAGTGCTGGTTTGGCATTTTTCTCTAAGGAAAAGAGGGAAGATAATAGGTTTCCAGGGTGATTGTGACCAATCCAATATCTTTGAACAGAGTCAGACAATCTGAGATGTAGGTCCCTCCAGTCTGATAATTTTCTATTGAAAAAGTAGAGCAGGGAAGGATGTAATAATAATAGTAACAACTGGCATTCATTAATTCATTGAGAGCTTATATGTGTCAGAATTCTGCTGAGTGTTTACATGCATTAACTAATCTAACACTTGCAACAGCCCTATAAGCAAACACTAGTATTCTCTCCTTTGGCTTATATGGAAACAGGCTTAGAGAGATTAAGTAACTTGCTGACAGTCACATGGCTGGTGAGTGACAGTTGGGATTCAAGCCTGGCTTGAATCCTAACTTTTCTCAGTAGGTAAACTCATCATACCTTTAAGTGAAGTGATTATTTTTGAAACAGGGAGGTCGAGAGTCAGGTCTGAAATTTCTGGGGTGACCATGCAGCTGTGGGAGAATCAGGCAGGCCACTGCTCACAGAAGAGCAATTTTCTCTAGGAGTTGTTTTTCATGCTGGAAAAACCTTGGAACCAGATATCCATTATGTGAAAGTAAATGTATCTGGATGGGATTATTAGAGATGTGCAAACCCAGGGGTGTTTGAGGTTTGGCTACACATTATGTTCTAGTTTTCAAAGGTTCTGGGAGAGGCAAAACTCAAAACATGTTTCAGCACAGTAATTATCCACTTTGGTTTCAAATCCATGTTTATTTCTAGAGGAACTAACTACTCTGGGCCTGTTTCTTATTTTAGTGGATGTCCCTCATATAAATATCCACAGATAGACCAAGCCTATAGTCCTACAGGATGCTGTGGAAGTCAGAAGACCCAAACTCAGCCTAGTGAGACCAGAACAAGAACAACAAAGAAACATTTTTAAGAATCTCCATCCATACTCTAACCTTGGAGAGATAGATAGATAGATAGATAGATAGATCTGTATCTCTCTCTCTCTCTCTCTCTCTCTCTCTCTCTCTATATATATATATATATATATATATACACATATATGTATATCATGATATACATATATATATATATCAGGGTGAGAAAAAGGAAAAAAAACAAATAATATACTGGGTACCTACTATGCAAGCTAATGTTCTTGATGCTGGGGACCATCCTCATCCTCAGGGAACACTCACCAGGAAGGTGACACAGGCAAGTCAACAAGTAATTATACTACAGTGTTTTCAAGAAAATTTTTTATCTAAGTATAGTTGATTTACAATGTTATATTAGTTTCAGGAGTACAGCATAGTGGTTCAGTATTTTTATAGATTATACTCCATTAAAAGTTATTACAAAATAATGGTTATAATTCCCTGTGCTATACAATCTTTGTACTTGTCTATTTTATACATTGTACTTTGTATCTCTTAATCCCATACCCCTATCTTGCCCCTCCTCCCTTCCCTCTCCACAGTGGGAACCACTAGTTTGATTTCTATATCTGCAAGTCTGTTTCTGTTTTGCTATATACATTCATTTCTTTTTTTTAAATTCCACATATAAGTGATTATCATACAGCATTGGTCTTTTTGTCTGACTTATTTCACTAAACATAATATTCTGTAGATCCATCCACATTGATACAAATGGCAGAATTTCATTCTTTTTTATGGCAGAGTAATATTCCATTGTATATACATACTACAAATTTTTAATCCATTCATCTGTTGATGGATACTTGGGTTGCTTCCATATCTTGGCTATTGTAATTAGTGCTGCTATTAACATGAGGATACATGTATCATTTCAAATTAGTTCTTTCCTTTTTTCTGGATATGTACCCAGGAGTGGAACTGCTGGGTCATGAGATAGCTCTATATTTAGTTTTTTGCAGAACCTGCATATTGTTTTCCACTGTGGCTGCATCAGTTTACATTCTCACCAACGGTGTAGGAGGATTCCCTTTTCTGCACATCCTCACCAACATTTGTTATTTGTAGACTTTTTGATAATAGTCATTCTGACAAGTATGAGGTGATATCTCATTGTAGTATTGATTTACATTCCCTGATGATTAGTGATATTGAGCATTTTTTTTTTTTTTTTTTTTTGCGGTACGCGGGCCTCTCACTGTTGCGGCCTCTCCCGTTGCGGAGCACAGGCTCTGGACGCACAGGCTCAGCGGCCATGGCTCACGGGCCCAGCCGCTCCGCGGTATGCGGGATCTTCCCGGACCAGGGCACGGACCCATGTCCCCTGCATCGGCAGGCGGACTCCCAACCACTGTGCCACCAGGGAAGCCCGATATTGAGCATTTTTTCGTGTGCCTGTTAGCCATCTGTATGTGTTCTTTGGAAAAATGTCTGCCCATTTTTTGATTGGGTTGTTTATTTGATATTGAGTTTTATGAACTGTTTATACTATTTTTAAAAATAAATTTATTTATTTATTTATTTTTGGCTGTTTTGGGTCTTTGTTGCTGTACGTGGGCTTTCTCTAGTTGCGGCGAGCAGGGGCTACTCCTTGTTGTGGTGCACAGGCTTCTCATTGCAGTGGCTTCTGTTTGTTGCAGAGCACAAACTCTAGGCACACAGGCTTCAGTAGTTCTCGCACGTGGGCTCAGTAGTTGTGGCTCTCAGGCTCTAGAGCACAGGATCAGTAGTTGTGGCACACGGGTTTAGTTGTTCCGCAGCATTTGGGATCTTCCTGGACCAGGGCTCGAACTGTGTCCCCTGCATTGGCAGGTGGATTCTTAAACACTGCACCACCAGGGAAGTCCCTGTTTATACATTTTTAATATTAATCCCTTGTCTGTCATATCATTTTCAAATACTATCTCTCATTCTGTAGATTGTCTTTTTGCTTTGTTGATGGTTTCCTTTGCTGTGCAAAAGCTTTTAAGTTTAATTAGGTCCCATTTGCTTATTTTTGCATTATTTCTTTTGTCTTAGGAGACAGACCCAAAAAAATATTGCTATGATTTATGTCAAAGAGTATTCTATGTTCTCTTTTAGGAGTTTTATGCTTCAAGGTCTTACCTTTAGGTCTTTAATCCATTTTGACTTTATTTTTGTATATGGTGTGTGCAAATGCTCTACTCTCATTCTTTTACATGTAGCTGTCCAGTTTTACCAGCACCACTTATGGAAGAGACTGTCTTCTCTCCATTATGTATTCTTGCCTCTTTTGTTGTAGATTATTTGACCATAGGTACCTGGGTTTATTTCTGGGTTCTCTATTCTGTTCCATTAATCTATGTGTCTGTTTTTGTGCATATGCAATGCTGTTTTGATTACTGTAGCTTTGTAGTATAGTCTGAAGTCAGGGAGGGTGATACCTCCAGCTTTGTTCTTTTTTTCCCAAGACTGCTTTGGTAATTCTGGGTCTTTTGTGGTTCCACATAAAATTTGGGATAATTTATTATAGTTCTATGAAAAATTTCATGGGTATTTTGATAGGGATTGCATTAAATCTGTATATTTCTTTTGGGTAGCATGGCCATTTTAACAATATTAATTTTTCCAACCCAAGAGCACAATATATCTTTTCATTTCTTTGTATCATCTTCAATTTCCTTCATCAGTATTTTATATTTGTCAGAGTATATGTCTTTCACAGATAATTATACTGCATAGTTTAAAGAGGACAGGGTTTCATAGAGGCATAGACACAGGGCATTTATAGCTAGACTTGAGTGATGTTCCAGTAATTTTCTGCTGTGTAACAAACTATCCCAAAACTTAGCCACTTAAAACTACAGCCATTTATTTAGAGTTCATTAGTTTGTAGGTCAGGAATTTGGGCAGTGGTCAGCTAAGTGATTCTTGTATTTCACATGGTATTGATGGAGGTCACCTGGTGATATTCAGCTCGCGGGATGGATTAGTCTGAACAATCCAAGATGACTTCACTAACTTGTCTGTTGCCTTGCTGAGGATAACAGGACTCTATTGATCAAAGCAGTCACAAGCCTTCACAGCTTCAAGGGGAGAGGATTTTTAGATACCTTCTTTCAATAAGAGTGTTAAAGAATCTGTAGCTATATTTTAAAACTGTCACAGTCATCTCTATTACAAAAAGTTATTTAAATTTCTCATATATGCAAAATATATTCACTTCCTCCTCCTTTAAAAGTCTCATTCTATTATGCCATTGGGTTCAGGCCTGAGGTCCAACATGTCATTGCCCAAATTAGATCCAGAAACAGGTAAGTCTCCTCAGGTCTAGTTCTCTAGGTATGGTTCCTCTCAATCTAAAGATTAAAGGGGAATTTTTCTATCCTCACCCCCATGGTGGTGATAAGGAATAGGAAAACGCAATATACTGTCCTGTTCCAAAAGGAGGGCAATAGAAGGCACATAGCAGTCACTGGGTCATAGCAATTCTGAAATTCAATCATGAAAGTGTTGTGTATTCTTTGATTAGGCCTGAATCATGCTCCTAGGAATTCTCCATGACTCTCCAGTCCATTCTCTGATCTCTTAGTTCCACCCCTGAGTCATTCTTGCCTATGTTTTCAGCTGAGTGATTTTCTCAGTGTGCTTCTTGCTCACAGAAATCTTTTATTTTGGGAATGTTTCTGTCCCTTTCAGTTCATACTGATATAATTTCTTTTAAAACTTTGTGGGTTTCTTATGTAACAATTAATAAAATTCATTTCAGTAAACAAAAAGTCACTGTCATAAATCCCTTAAAGATTAGCTCTTCTAAACTTTGGGGTGCCTGTGAAGCAATTGTGGGGAAAAAGTGCCCCTAAGAGTCTTAGAAACACAATATGTTAACTAGGAAGCCTATGAGACACATCCTTAAGATACTTAGAGAACGTTTTACTAAAATAAGAGGATACATGAAGCATGACACAAGGTCACGTTGTGGTATTCATCTAGGGGATGAGCTAGGATGTAGGATCCCAGATAACTTCATTCACTTGCAGTTGCCTTGGCAGGAATTTCTGGAAGGTTAGGCTTAGCTGGAGATATTGTCCCAAATATACCTGCACATGGCCTTTCCATCATGGAGGCTTCAAAATAGCCATATTTCTTACATGGAATAGCAGGGGTCCAAGAGAAAGTATTCCAGTAAATAATGTAGAAAGGCATGGTCTTTTATGACCTAAATTCACAAGTCACATGGTGTCACTTCCACTGTTTTCTATTGGTCAAAAAACACTTTTTCTAAGTGTCAAAAAACACTGAGATTTAGGGCTTCCCTGGTGGCGCAGTGGTTGGGAGTCCGCCTGCTGATGCGGGGGACGTGGGTTCGTGCCCCGGTCCGGGAGGATCCCGCATGCCGCGGAGCGGCTGGGCCCGTGGGCCATGGCGGCTGGGCCTGCGCGTCTGGAGCCTGTGCTCCACAGCGGGAGAGGCCACAGTAGTGAGAGGCCCGCGTACCGCAAAAAAACAAACAAACAAACAAAAAAAAAACACTGAGATTTAAAGGGAAGGGACTTAGAAGTGTTCATAGGCTTGTTTAAAACCACCATCGGGGTCCACAAGGAAAAATTTCCACAGAAAAAGATATTTAATCTAAGATTTAAAAAGAAGGGGAATTAGGTGAAGGAATAGAGGCGAAGGGGGAAGGATGTTCAAGGCAGAGATGAAGGCAGAGGTTAAGCGTAGCCATCCTGGGCCCTTCAAGAGGTCTGAGGACTGTGTAGACAAAGCTAAGGAGTTTGTATTATGTTCTGAGAGCAGCACGGAACTTCACTTTTGGCAACTCTAACCCAGACCATCTAAGAAAAGGGATTCTGGGAAATGTAGTTCCAAACATAACTAAGTTGTCAACAGATCCATACAGTACATTATATACTGTAACTCTGGGTGTTAAACTGCCTCTGGAAAGTAGAAAATCTCTAAAATCACTTCTATTTTGAAATACTCTGTCTTTGGGTTTCCACTGGTCAGCATCTTAAATACTATTGCAACGGGCTTCCCTGGTGGCGCAGTGGTTGAGAGTCCACCTGCGATGCAGGGGAGACGGGTTCCTGACCCGGTGTGGGAAGATCCCATATGCCGCTGAGCGGCTGGGCCCGTGAGCCATGGTCGCTGAGCCTGCGTGTCCAGAGCCTGTGCTCCGCAATGGGAGAGGCCACAACAGTGAGAGGCCCGCGTACCGCAAAAATAAATAAATACTATTGCAACAACCCATTAAGTCATACAATGGTAGAGATTTTATGATCGGGATTCAAGAAGAGGAAATATATAAGAAAGGTTGAGCATATGGATTTTGGCCTAAGATCTTTATTGCAACCTTTGACAATGTTACAACACAGACTTCACTGGAAATAAAATTATCCAAGAAAATTGTGCATAAATTAAAATCATTTCAATCCAGATTAGCCCTGCCCCTTCTGACATCTGCCCTTCCCAACATCACCTCTTATTCTTCCCAGGATGATTCATTCATTCATACCTACTTACCTAGTTTTCCAGAGGAATCAGGCTTTCTCTTGATTTTAAGTTCTTTGTAACTTTTCTGTCCCTGCCTCTTGACTGATTAAATCCACTAGGATTCAGTGTCAATACCAATTCCATAAGGATACCTTTCCTGAATGGCTTCCTGTTTGAGCCTGGCTTATTGGCCATTCTAAGTGATATTATTACTTGCATTTCTCCTGTTACAGTCCTTTTAATATTGCACTTTAACTTCCCATTTATTGTCTGGGATTCCCACTAACTTTAAGTTCTTCAAAGGCAGAAATTGTGCCATTGTGTCCTCAGTATCTGGCTTGGTGTATGGCAGCTCGGTGCTATATATGTGAATGAATCCATCTAAAATAAAACAACTCTAAATTAGTATAGTCAATTGGGTGGACCACTCCTATTTCCATTCTGCAGATGAGAAAACTAAGACTCTGCATGATGAATCTTCTCCCAGACACAGGGTAGAGGGGCTGGGACAGAGGCAGAGCCCCTCCAAGGCTGATCAGGGGCCTTCCTCGGGGACGTGTAGCTAAGGCAGCATGGAGCTGTGTCACATGCCTTTCCCCTGAACTTTCACAGGAGATTAGCTCTTGATTCTGGGAGAACTGAACTGAACAAGTGGGAAGAAAAGATGTTTGTAACTAACACCAAAGAAAAGTCTGTTTGTTCTCAAGACACTGAGCATGTTGTTCAACCCAGTGAGTTCATCCATGCATTTTCTTGGACCCTGCAAGGGTCATAATGGCAGCAGGGTGACAAGCTACTCTGTTCAAGTCAGGCCCATTCAGGCTGCCCCCAGGGCAGTATTAATTTAAGCAGTTGCTTTTCTTTCTTTCCCTGGGAGAAAAGAAAAGAAAAGAAAAAGAAGAGAAGAGAAGAGAAGAGAAGAAAAGAAAAGGGAAGAGAAGGGAAGAGAAAAGAGAGAAAAGAAGAGAAAAGAAAAGAAAAAAGGGAAAGAGTGTACGTGCATTTTGCTTATTTTCTCACTTGTGCTCTTTCTCTCTCTCTCTCTCTCTCTCTCTCTCTCTTCTGCCTTTGGGCAGAGACAACCCCCTGCTGTCCTCATTCTCAATACTAACTCTTCTTCCCTAGCTTGGCATTGAGGCACAGGAGTGGGGCTTCTGGCAGAAATAAGGGGTCCAGCTTGAAAACAGGGAGGCCTCCAGCTCCACCCTGGAAATTAGCTCCCAGGATGCCACAGGAAAACAGAGGGCAATGGAGGGCCCCAAGGCTCCTAATCTAGGTCCTCAGGAGTTAGGAATTCTAATCCTTGATTCAATCTGATTACTGCTGAGGATCAAAATCCTATAAGCCCTTTAAGGTGAGGGCCCAGTTCTGGGGAGTTCTTATCCTAATGCCCAGAAAAGCATATGACCAATTAGATGAAGGAAAGAAAATGTCTCCTTAATCAGCCAAGTGTATGAAGACTAACATCTAAGGATGAGTATTGCCATATTATTTATAGAATTTAAAACTGGACATAGCCTTAGATATCTACAATAAAGATTACTTAGATATATTTGTGGACTGTACACAGGGTGAATCTATGCAATTATGTGGCAGAGAATATTTGATATATGAAAATTCTTCATTATTAAGGAAAAAAGAACACATAGTGATTGATCCCAAATTAGAGAAGACACATAAGTATCTATAAAAGAAAAAAAAGCATATGTAGTTGGGTATAATTTTTGAAACTATTTTTTCAAATTTTTAACAATAAACATGCCTAATTTTTATAAGCAAAAAAACAATTAATACTGTTTAAAATAAGTTCTGATTACAGTAGTTCACATGGAAAAGAACAAAGCATGGGGGGCCTGTTCTTCTAACTGCTTGGAAACCAAATAATTAGCAAGCATTTACTCTGAGAAACGGAGAGGCTGACAAAAAGTGATTTGCACAGCCATGCATGACAAGAACCCTAGGTTCAATCTCCCTTCAAGTCAGAACCTATTTCTAGGAGATCATCTGGCATCAGTATTTAATACTCTAGTGTTACCAGAAGTCAGTGTATCGTGCTTTATCTCTTTCTGATATTTGCACTATAAGTCTTATCTCCAGTAAGACCATAAAGGCACTGCCATTTGCTAAGGAACTTCACATGTCCAGGAGGGTATCAAAGGCATGTATAACTGGTTTTATGATGAGAGCCTTAAGTTTGGATTCAGAATCCTGGGCCTTGAACCACAGCTTTGCCAGCCGCTCTGTGCCTTATTAAGCTTACTCAGTTCTCTGAGTTTCAACTGCTTCATCTTTAAAATGAAGATGATAATAACTACCTCTGCATGTGATCATGAGGATTTATTCATTTAACCAAGAAGTATTTAATGAGCATCAACTTTGCTAGACATTTAGGATATGAGTTTCAATCCCTGTCCTAACACTGTTTATCTCTAGTAGAGATAGAGGCAGATTCACAGAAAATTACAAAAGAGTGTGGCAATTACTATGACAGGGACAACACTGCAGGAGCCCATAAGAATGGTACGTAACCCAGAACAAGTAGGAATAACTAAAATAAAGCACAAAGGTTGAGCAGAAATTTTCCAGGCAAAAATGAGGTTAAAAGAGTTCCAGGAGGGCTGGAAATATTTCCAAAATATTTCCAAAATTGAGAAATATTGACCAGTTTAATGAAAATTCAGTAGTTTTAAATTGGTTGAACACATTCACATTCACCCAAAGTGTACTACTTAGTGAAGACCTCATGTTGTCAGTTTTGGGGTTAGGACACAACATACTCAATAATTTTATTGATGACTTGTATAAGATATAAAGAGTTTTCTCATCAAAATTTGCTAATGATGGGTAGGTAATTGAAAGAGCCCATTAATACACTGGATAGTGTATCCAAAAATATCTTAGCATTTCAGATTGTAAAAAATAACGATAATAATTTTTCCTACTATAAGCAATCAGCTTTTAATGATGAGTACTACACTGAAAATTGAAAATGCACATAATTTATATCTGAAGAAATACAATCTTTCCTGTATGGTAATGCATATGTATTATATAAATAATAATTTTTTTAAGTTTCTCATGTCATCACCTGGGTCATTTTCCTTACTTTTGTTCTCACCTGGGTCATTTTCCTTACTTTTGTTCTCCCCAGATCCCCAGAGTTGGATGATACATGGACCATGCCCATCTTATGACATTGCCTTGGGTCCAGATATAAGTGTACACATAAAAACATAAGGAAGATGTGTATGGGGACCATGTTCAGGTGTTTTGGGGCCAAGGAGCTCAGTATAGTCAACAGTGAGTTGTGATCATGGTGCAGTAGAAGTGTAATATATAAGGCCAAGAGTTCATAGTCTCACTCTATATGAGAGTGGTGGGCCCATCTATGGATATTATATTCAGTTCTGGGCATCAGACCTTAAGATAGACATTGATAATCTGGAATCTGTTCACGGGACAGAATGTGGAGATTACTTGAAACTATCAAGGGTAATGATGGGAGCAATAAAGTAGTTTATTTAAAGAAGATTGACTCAACAAGACAGGCCAGTTATCTTCAATTATAAAAAGTCATGCAAATGGAATCAGATTTACTCTCTCTGGCTTCAAAGTGCAGAACCACAAAGTGTAGAAACACTAATGGGACACTTTCCAGATCAGTAAAAAGGATACTGCCATAATAAAGCTGGCTAGAGATAGAATAAGTTCCTTCAGAGGGGATGAGTTCCCTATTATTGTGTAAGTAGATATTGAATGACCTCTTGTAGGTGATACTCCAGAAAACAGTCAAGCATTGAAAGGATAATTAGACTACACAAACCTTAAATTCTCTTCCCAAGTAAAGATGCTATATGTCTGGCATACTCAGAGTTAATAATAATTTCATCATTACCATCCTTATCAACAACAACAAAAGCAAAATCTACTCTTACACTCTGGAGATATGCTATCCATTATGGCAGACACTACAGCCACATGCGGCTATTGAGCATTTGAAATGTAGCTGATTTAATTTGAGATATGATATAAATGTAAAGTACAGACTAGATTTAATAATTCTTTATACAGATTTCATGTTGAAATAATAATATTTGGGGTATGCTGTGTTAAATAAAATCTATTGTTAAAGTTAATTTCACATGTTTCCTTGTTTGTATGTGTGTGGAAACTTTAAAATTACATATGTGGCTGGCCAAGAAGAAGGCTATCACTCCTGCCTTGACCCAAGTTAAGATCCACACACACAGTCTTGGGCAGAGATTTCCTTCGGCTTTTCCACATTCATTAGGACAGCTTATGGGCCTACAGGAAACCCAACAGCCAGGGCCTTGCACCAAAGCGGACTATAAAACATGATGGGGAACAAACTGTGCTGAACTCAGAAACAAGCCCAAATGGATCAAAAGGTTTAAATTTCCTAAAACACTCGGCTGAAATACGACCAAGGAACGTCTTCAAATTGGAATTGAACCTACCTACATATTTCCTAAAACTAGTGAACAACCATATCACGCTGAGCCAAAATTAACTGGATTTGGGTCCTTGCTTGTAACCAAGTACAAAATATTTACCAGCTCTGTGTATTTTGGCTTCTGGCATAGAGAGTGCTTTTAGAGTAAAATGAGTAAAGTCAGCACTCTTTTCTACTAAGCAAGCATAAATGGGTGTTCGCTGTTCATGAGTAGGTGGAACTGCCATATCCACATTAAGACAACCTGCGAAGATGGGGTGACCTTTTCACATGATCTCAGACTGCAAAGGTCAAAGAGCTCAAGGTTGAAGACCACACCTCTGGAGTCAGAGGTTGTTTGAGTCATGGCTCTTCCCGCTGACTAGCTATGCCTCTTGCAGGTTATACAGGTTAGTTCTAAAGATAAGATAGTCCCCTTATCTATATAGTAGACATGATACCACCTACTTCAGAATTTCATAACTTCATATATTTATTATGAAGAGTATAATGATAGTATATGTGTGTATATATATGGCACTTAATATCATGTACCATCATCATCATAATCACTATCCTCAGTTAGACTATGAGTTCCTTAGGGTCAGGGTTGTGCCCTTATTCATTCATTGTTCAACAACTATATTTATTCAGGGCTGACTGTGTACCAGCCCTCTTCTGGGTGCTGGGGATTTGGAAGGGACAAGACTGGCAAAGTCCCTAAGCTCTTGGAATTCACATTCTACTAGGAATCATACTTAAATTAGTTTACAAAAAAATCTATTTTCAGCAGTGATGAGTGCTAAGAAGGAAGACAGCAAGGTAAGGGAGCAGAGGATGGCACAGGGAATGATGAGGGATGTTATTTTCCACTAGGACATCAAGGTGACTTCTGATTGAAGTGAGGGAGAGAAACTGGTGAAGTTCTGAAGGAAGCACATTCCAGGAAAAGGAAACAGCCAGTGTGCAGGGGAAAGAGTGTGGTGCTTTGAAGAAGAGGAAGAATGAACAGGGTGGTTGAAAAAATTGGACAAGGTATGACATGGTCAGATTGTTGGTTTTAGCAAGATGGAAATCATTGGTGGTCTGAATCAGAGGATTTTCAATAGAGTTCAGATACAAATGTGACTGGAGTGGGTTAAAGAGAATATAAGAGGCTAGGAGTTAGAGACATATAATATAATATAATATAATATAATATAATATAATATAATATAATATAATATAATACAATATTATTCTTTTGAAGAGTTTTGCTATAAATCAGGGCAGAGAAATGGGTCAACAGTTAAGGTGGGAGATAATAAAGCAAATTGTAGTTAGATGAGAATGATTCTGCAGAGTGGGTAAACTGTCAATGCTGGAGAGAGAGGGGATAAAGCAAAATCCTTGAGTAAATGAAAGAAGAGCAGAAGCAGTGCCCAGGGGAGGGACAGGGACTGGTAGCAGCAGGACACTTTTCTGTGCATAACAGGAAAGTGAGCAGAATATGTGGGTCTGAACGCAGGCAGGGCAGTCGGTTTTGTGGTGGATAAACGACAGAGTTCTCCTGGCTTCCATCTGCTCAGGAAATAAGATATGTTGAGAGGGAGGAGACAGTTAGTAGGGTCACATTTGCCATCTTACCTCTTGCACCTGAGCAGAGCCTACGCAGAGGTTCTCAGAAATCTTGGTTGACTACCCAAAAGTGTTCAGCTACAAGACCTGTAGGAAGAGAAAATACCCACTTCCCCTCTAGCTGTATTCCCACCTCTCCCCTGTCTTACTCTCTCTTGCACCTGCTGAGCTTTATTCATGCAGACAACATTTCAGTTCAGCCCAACAAGCATTTACTAAGTGCTTTCTCAGTGACATACCTGTACTAGGTCTGACCATATGGAATTGAATAGATAAGGATGAGGAGTTCATCCTCTTGTCTTATGTCCAAAGAATACACAATAAGTTGCAGTCCTGATGATAAGTGCTTTGACAAAAGTCCCCAAGAGAGGGGCCTTAGCCATTTGGAGGATCTCAGAAGATTATTTCTGCCCTGAGTCTCCAACCCTATCCAAGTTTTTCTTCCTTTATCTTCTCCAGCCATCTTAATCAGTCCTCACTTTTAATGACCTTCTCAAATCTCACCTCCACAATTAGAAGTGATCTTTCACTGTCCTGATTTTAAAAGGGCACATAATGCTGTCTGCTCCAGCCCAGTGCCAAGTGCTTCCAAGTGCTTCCCTCAGGAAAGGTGTCTCTGGTGTCAGCAACTTGATTCCAAGCCAGGACTGTGGTAAAGAAAGAGTTCATAGTTCCTATTGGGCCTTTCCATTGCAGCTGCCAATGGGGAGCAGTGAGCATGGGAGGGACGAGGGAGGGGTCAGGCTAGGACACCATCCAGATTCCTCTTGTGCGGCTCTGTGGGGCTCTGCTGAGCGCTCAAGTTTCATTTAAGATGCTTGAACTGAGCAAAGAACCAAAGCGGCTGTCCTGAGGGGAGGACTTGGGCAAAGCAAGCATGCTGCCAGGCACATTTGCTTGAGGGAGAACAAGAATGAACATTGTAGGGCTGTTTTGCAGGACCAACCACCAACTTCAGCAGGTGGAATAGCAGGCCAGAAACTCTGTGAACTGTCCCAAAACACAGGGAGCATCATTAAAAGGGCTCCGGTTTATCACCGGGAATATTGATTTCAACATATTCTTAGCAGTAATTTCTTATAGGAGTGGGGCTGTAAATGTCATTTTTGGCTTCTTTTTTACTTATTTGTACTTTCCACATGTTATATCATAAGCATGGGATTCTTTAATCACAAAAACGTAAAACAATGCAAAAAAGAATTTCAAATCTTGTAAAAAAAAAAAAAAAAAGGGCAGTGGGGGAGGCCCTGGTTTGTGTTTTGCTCAAAGCCATAGCAAATATTTGCTGCATTCCCTTATGGATATAATACCAAGGAACATGCTTAGAAAGGTCCACCCACATCCATACAATATCATCCAACAGCCACCCAGGTATCCTGCCTGCTTCCTACCCCACATGAAAAAGGTAGTCTGAGAATGTTTAGGCAGATTTTAATTTCCTCCCTTTTTCCCCTTTTCCTCTCTTTTCTTTCCCACCCCTTCCTGACAAAAGAAATGCCTCAGAGCAAAGCCCAGTGGCTTGAAAGGCTAAGAATAAAAATGATATGGAAAAAGGAATTTTTCTGAGTCCAGTTCATGTTGAGATTAGAATAAAGATATAGACATTTGGTGTGCTGACTCTGCTATCATAGATTTACTGGCATGATAGCTCAGGGCTGGGGGCCAAGGGTGAGCTCATGCAGTAATTTCTTTACCTACACAAGAGTGGAGCTAAAAGCAAAATGCAATCCAAATCGCTTCACTAAATAGGCTGAGAGAGCGTGAGGGGAAGAAATTCCCTCCTTGAAGCTATAATTGCTTCTCAAATCCCACTTTTTTCTTGTTCTGAAACAACACAAAGATCACAAGTTTTTCATCTAGACAAAATAAAAATGACTGTTGCTATAAAATCCAAGTAGCCTGTTCAGTTCCATTAAGCATGTGAAAAGCCCCACTCAGATGTACTAATTCCCAAAAAGGGTTGAAAGGAGTGGATGGTACCTGCTTCATGCCAAGATCTCGACATCAAAACTTGACATGTTTCTGTGATTGAAGTACCCAAAAAAGTAGGAACACAAAGTGAAAATCATGTCTTTTTTTCATATTCTTTTTTCCAGGAAACCTTTGGTTGTCCTAAAATTTGTGACTTCACCCCTCATCCTTCTCATACCCATCTCCTTGCAGTTTGAGTAAAGGCCTCTGTTTTTCTGAAACATCTTTTTTCTGGCCCTCCCAAGGGGCCTGGAAACATTGAGAACCTGGAGATTTAAGCTCAGGTGCCTGGCATATATTGGTATTCCATAAATATTTGTTGAACAAGTGAATGTATGAATGCATGAATTGACCATCTTATTTCATTTCAACATAATGATTAGTCATAATCATATGATGTTTGCTTCCCCTGAGATGAGGTACAGATTCAAGGTAGGCTTAGAAGTATCCTAAGATGATAGATCAATTCTAGGCCATGAAGAGAAACATAAGCGTGTTCATGGTATGAGGAGCAGGACAGAGGATACCTTGACCATCCCTACACTCTGTCCTTTGCTCATCTTTTAGGAGTTCCTAACATACCCTGAGTATTGGCCTGATTTAGTATGCTCGGTTTTCTGTTCTCAAGGAGACACCTGAGGTCTGGTGGGAGTCAAACTTTCTCAGAAGAATTAAACTTGCAATAAACATCTCAGTCTGAAAACTTAGAGCTACTTGCTTCCCTTGCCATATCCCATGGTCTTCCCAAGTATTTACATTCCATCCACTGAGGCATGGTGATCTCGGACAGGCCAATTCTATCTCCATCTCAGAGCTGTGTCTTTTAGGAAGAAACACAAGGCCTCAGCTATCCACCTCTGTCCCCAGCCCTGTAAGATGCTGATTTCTATCCCTGGGACATCCAGCCTCTCTGTAGAAGGACATACAGCCTGTTTCCCCCAACAGACATAGGGCTCACAGTCAGTTGCTGCAGTGTCCATGATGAATTTGAAAGGTCTTAGGAAGCAAGCTTAACAGGGTTATAGAATCCATTTACCAGAGGTGTTTAGAGCCTGACTCATGATACCATTGATGCTTTACTAAAACTTGGTCTAAATATAAAACTCTTAGAGGAAAACATAGGCAGAACACTCTATGACATAAATCACAGCAAGATCCTTTTGACCCACCTCCTAGAGTAATGAAAATAAAAACAAAAATAAACAAATGACTCCTAATGGAACTTAAAAGCTTTTGCACAGCAAAAGAAAACATAAACAAGATGAAAAGACAACTCTCAGAATGGGAGAAAATATTTGCAAACCAAGCAACTGACAAAGGATTAATCTCCAAACTTTACAAGCAGCTCATGCAGCTCAATATGAAAAAAAACAAACAAGCCAACACAAAAATGGGCATAAGACCTAAATAGACATTTCTCTAAAGAAGATATATAGATTGTCAACAAACATGTGGAAGGATCCTCAACATCATTGATTGTTAGAGAAATGCAAATGAGGTATCATCTCACACCAGTCAGAATGGTCATCATCAAAAAATCTACAAACAATAAATGCTGGAGAGGGTGTGCATTGTTGGTGGCAATGTCAACTGATACAGCCACTATGGAGAAGAGTATGGAGGTTCCTTAAAAAACTAAAAATAGAACTACCATATGACCTAGCAATCTCACTACTGGGCATATACCCTGAGAAAGCCATAAATCAAAAAGAGTCATGTACCACAATGCTCACTGCAGCTCTATTTACAATAGCCAGGGCATGGAAGCAACCTAAGTGTCCATCGACAGATGAATGGATAAAGATGTGGCACATATACACAATTGTGTGTTACTCAGCCATAAAAAGAAACGAAATTGAGCTATTTGTAGTGAGGTGGATGGACCTAAAGTCTGTCATACAGAGTGAAGTTAAGTCAGAAAGAGGAAAACAAATACCATATGCCAACACATATATATGAAATCTAAAAAAAAAAAAAAAAAAAGGTTCTGAAGAACCTAGGGGCAGGACAGGAATAAAGATGCAAAGGTAGAGAATGGACTTGAGGACACAGAGAGGGGGAAGGGTAAGCTGGGACAAAGTGACAGTGGCATGGACATATATGCATTACCAAATGTAAAATAGATAGCTAGTGGGAAGCAGCCGCATAGCACAGGGAGATCAGCTCAGTGCTTTGTGACCATCTAGAGGGGTGGGATACAGAGGGTGGGAGGGAGATGCAAGAGGGAGGAGATATGGGGATATATGTATAGCTGATTCACTTTGTTATAAAGCAGAAACTAACACACCATTTTAAAGCAATTATACTCCAATAAAAATGCTAAATAAAAATAATAATAAATAAATAAAACTTGATCTGAACTTTGCACAGCCACTGCACCTTGGCCTTAGGTGGCTTCAGTATCTGGCTTGGGAGGGGAACATAGTATGAGTCCTAGAGAAATAACAACTGTCAGCTTCCAACCATGAGTTGAAAGAGCATTGCTATAGTAGCAAGCATTGGGATTGGAATTAGGAGTCTTCTAAGTTTGAAAGAAGTTAAATGAGGAGTAAAATGTTGATGGGAAGGGCAGCCTGAGTTGGAATGCCTGAGTTGGTAGATGATTGATGTATCTGGTCGACTGAACAGTCTCATAAAGCAGTTTTATATCTTTCTATCACTGCCTGTGCTCCCTGGCTTCTTCCTTTCCTTTCCTTTAATGATGTCTTGGGCAGATTCCAAAACTTCCCAGGGTACATAATTGTTCTTTTATTTTTTAACAAAAAGTCTATGTCGTCCAATTAAAAATTCCCAACTCAAACCAATTCACTTACTATCTTTTCCCCACATCTCCTGCACAGCTTGAGGGATTAGACTAGGAAGGGGGACAGCTCTTCCATGTCCTTTCCTACTCCAGCTCCTTGGAGAGTGGAGGAGACTGTGGTCCATGCCTGGGTCTGGAATATTTCCCCTAATTCTCTTTCAAAGGCTTAAGTTCTCTGCTTTTTTGAGGTTGGCTGTAAGAGCAGGGGAGGTGGGGCCTGTGGTGGTGGTCCCCTGCCTGGTGGACATTGCTGATTTTTTGGCTGACACTGATTATGTGGCTAACACCTTCTGCTCTCTGGGAGACATCTTTATGATCTCCTCAGAGGATCTGGCTGGGCCTCCCCACAGCCCAGTTCCCTTACAGAATTCAGGTCCAGACATTGCTCCAACCAGGCAAGAGTCTCATAGAGATAGACACTAGCTCTAGATATGTTCCCAATGGAGTGCAGTGGTGAAGGCCACGAGAACTGGAGTCAAGGACTGAGGTCCATTCCAGCTCCATTATTTTCTTGACTACTCTGATCCTCAGTTTTCCATCTATATGTTGGGGATAATGATGCTTGTCTCATAGAATTATAGAGAAAAGGACCATGGGCTTTGTGAAGTTCCACTGCCTGGGTTCAAACCCCAGATCCACTAGTTAGTTCCCACGTGTGTGATATTAGGCAAACTTTACCTCTGAGACTCAGTTTCCTTATCTGTAACATGAAATAGTATTTTTAACTCCTTCATAGGATAGACATAAGAATTAAATAAGTAATGGTATGGAATGTACCTAGAACAGTACATGACAACAAAGCAAGCAGTCAAAATGTCAGTTGTTGTTATTATTCTGCAAGGAAAGCACTTAGCTTGAACCCTGGTACTTGATAGCTGCAGTTACAGAGCTGAGGAGGGAATATCTAGCCCTAGACCTCTGTGCTAAGGTTGGTATTCACACAGGACATTTCTCTTCTTACTCCCCACTTGGTTATAAACATTTCCTCGACCTTTGACAGTGCTCTTTTCACCACATTCATGCCTCTTTGGATTTGTCAGCTTCCTGTGGTCTGCCTGCAAACTCAGGAGCCTGCACAAGCCCAGGCAGCACTATTTCTGCCTCGAGAGCCAACAAAATCCACCCCCAGCTGAGCTGTCTCCCCTCAGAAAAAGGCCACTGTTTACCCAGAGGGTAGAGCTCTGAGCAAAGCTGTTTATCCTGTAGTCAGACTCCAAAGGCTTCCACTCAGCAGATTTCCTCACTGTCTGGGAGCTTAGGCCCAGTCAGTCATCAGTATTTCTGCATCAGCCACCGTGTGGGATCAGACACAAATCTGAGGCAACTGATTCGTCAGCAACCAGCCTTGTACTTTGAGTTGTTTTTCCAGCGTGGATATGAATTAATACCTGCTCACCCACGTTCTCACATTCAGACTCCCTTGTGACCAAGAGACATAATAGCCTCTTCACAGTCTGCACCCTGCTTACCTGTCCTGTCTTATTTCCCCTGAGCCCCAGTCAAAACAAATTACAGATAACAGAGGAACTACACTCACCACTCTTGCAAACCTTCAGAAATGTTTCCCCTCCCTCTGAGAATCTCCTTCCCTGCTGTTACTTCTACCCTTGACAAACTCATCCTCACCTTTCAGAATTCAGTCAAGCATCACCCTCCCTAAGATCCTTTCAGAATCTGGTTTGTCTATCCCTTTGCCAGATGGGTAAGGGATAACCAATTTTGGATTTTCTCACACCCTGTGGCTTAGACCTACTACTACATCATGTTTAACTTGTATTTAATCTTCCCCACTAGCCTGTGAATTCCTTAGGTGCAGATATTTCATGTTATGTAGTTCTGTACCCCTAGTACAGAGTGCACAGCAATACACTTATATAGAGTTGATTCTAAGTAAATAGAGAACCCTGAATGAATTTTCAAGATTGCTGCCTAGGATAGTTTTGTGTAGTAGTAGCTCAAAATACAAAAGGAATAAAGAAAAAAGAAACATATCTATCATGGGACTCATTAATGTACCCTGGATACACTGGGCAAATAAACCGAGCTCTCCAACCATAGAGAAGGTTCTGTGAAGGGATATAAATCTAGGTAGAAATCCTTATCTAAAACAATAAAAACTCCTTCCAGTAGATGCCATCTTGGTCATTATCATCACCTGGATTGTTGGAAGAGGTTAAGATGGCCAATATATAAAAATCTTTCTTTTCCACACTATACCCATGTCAAAATGGTAAGTTCATATTTTTAAAATGATTAAAACCATAGCTTCTCTGACATATCCAGGCAGTACCAGGAATATTAGTGCCCATAGGAGTAGGGCGCTAATGCTTTTTCTATATATATATATATATTTTTTTTTTAATTTTTTATTTATTTTTTATTTTTGGCTGCATTGGGTCTTCACTGCTGTGCACGGGCTTTCTCTAGTTGCGGTGAGTGGAGGCTACTCTTCATTGTGGTGCACGGGTTTCTCATTGCAGTGGCTTCTCTTGCTGCGGAGCATGGGCTCTAGGCACACGGGCTTCAGACGTTGTGGCAAGCAGGCTCAGTAGTTGTAGCTTGTGGGCTCTAGAGTGCAGGCTCGGTAGTTGTGGTGCATGGGCTTAGTTGCTCTGCGGCATGTGGGATCTTCCCGGACCAGGGCTTGAACCCGTGTTCCCTGCATCAGCAGGCAGATTCTTAACCACTGCATCACCAGGGAAGCCCCACTAATGTTTCTTATTTCCTATCCAAGGACCTCTACAAGGAATGCCCCTATGTCCTCATGCTTCCTAATTTATGAGAGCCTTCTAATGAGATGCTTTCCCCACACACACACCTATCCAAATGCATATTTAGCTCTGCTCTTGTTGGGCTGTCCTCTGAAATAAAATTCAAGTTCCTTCTCTCAGCTGCAGCAAAAATAACTTCAGAGGAGAAGTACTTTTCATAAGCAATACTGTGAAGTAGGTATCTTCATGATCTCTAGTTTTATAGACATGGAAACTGAGGTTCACAAAAGCAGAATACTTGTTCAAATTTAAACAACCAGTTAAGAGAGTTAATGTTTCATAGCACAGTAACTATAAGGATGAAGTTGGGAATCAGATGATCCTGGGCTGTAATTTTCTACTTATTAGCTACATGACTTAGGAAAACTAATTTGCCTCTCTGAGCTTTCATTTCCTTAATTACAAAATAGGAATAAAATGCCCATTTAAATAAAAATTAATTAGTGGCTTATTAAAGCATTTACCCAAATTATTAAAGAAGCACCTGAAAAGAGCTATTACAAATCTTAAATAAGCTCAATAATTTAAAGGAAAACATGAACACAATGGGTAGAGAAATGGTAGATATATGAAAATGTAAATAGAATTTCTAGAAATGAAAAATATAGTATGTGAAATGAAATATACACCAGATGATGGGATTACAGCAGATTAGAAACTGAAGAAAAAAATGAATAGTAAATTTGATAACAAAGTTATAAAAGTTATACTACATGAAACATGCAAAGAAAAATAACCTGAAATAAGTTAAAAGATCCTCAGTAAGCTGGGGGGCCCGTATCAAGCAATCACACAATGTAATACATGTAATTATTTCTTCAAGTGTGTCTCCAGAAAAGGAGACACACTTGAAGAAATAATAATAATAAATGTCCAAATATGAATAAAACTACAAATCCATATATCTAAGAAGGTCAGCAAACACTAAATCAAATAAGCATAAAGAAATTCACACCAAGGCACATTATAATCAGTTGCTGAAAACCAGTGACACCATGAAAATCACAAAAGTGCTTAGAGGAATAAATACACACATACATTACTTAGAGTAGAACAAAGATAAGAATGAGAGCAGGTTTCTTATCAGAAACTATATAATCTGAAGCCAATAGAGCCACATTTTTGAAACTAGTAAAAGAAAAATTTGTCATTCTGAAATTCTAAGCCTGCCAGGAATATCTCTCAAAAACGAAGGCAAAATAAAAACTTTATGACACAAATACTGAGATAGTTTATTAACAGTAGACCTGCACTCTGCAAAATGTTAAATGAAGTTCTGTAGGCAGAAGGAAATAACCAGAGAGAAATTTGGAGTAACGCAAAAGAGTAAAGAATGCCAGAAATAGGAAGTATTTTGGTTAATATTTATAAAACATGCCCCTTTTTTGTGTCTTAAACTCTTTAAAAAAAATAATGGAGAATTCCAAATCCTCTGTGGCAATGTTAAATCTCTATAACCCATCCTTTGCACTGATTACAACTATGCACTCTGGAAAATAGAGAAAAAATGACTGCCCGAGAACTCTCAGAAGTAATTAAGAACTCTTCTGCTTCTGGGAAGATGGAATAGGCATATATACCCTATTATTCCTACTGAGTACATTGAAAAATCCCTGGACATTGCATATAAGACAAATATAAGAAGACTCTGAAAAGTGGACAGAAAAAGGCAGACCAACTAGAGAAGCTGGGACCCAAAGAATTACACAGTGGTAAGTTCTTTGGAATTTATTTTGCCCCACTTAGCCCAGTTTGGATATTGGAGAAGGTGGAAATTTGGGAAGCTAGGAGACACAAACAAAAAAGCCCAGGAAAGCCTACATTCTTTGGCCAAAAGATGAGGAATAAGGAAGGTAAGTGAAACAGAAGATTTTTAGATAACCTTTCTATTTAAGGCAAATGTCACAGAAAAGACTACGGCCCTACCCCATCTCTGCCAGCAAAGGCTTGATGGAGAGCCTAGACTTCCACTCATGTCAGGCTATAAAGAGTCACCCAACCCCCCAACTCAGTGATGTCTGAGAGGGCCAAGTGGGGATGTGGGTTTTTCATCCCCACCAGATTGGAGCAAAGCATGCAGAAAACTAACAGAATTTTTCGCCAGCAAACCTATCCTAAAAAAATAGCTTAAGAAAGTTATCTGAACATAATGGAAATTACAGAACAAGGAATCTTGGAACATGAGAAAAGAAGAAAGCATGATATGGCTTGATGGTCTAAGTAGAAAATCCCAAAGAATCTACTAAAAATTTTGAGGACTAATGAGTTCAGCAAGGGTACAGGATAAAGATCAAAATACAAAAAGCAATTATATTTCTATAGAAATAGGAACAAACATGTAAAACAGAAATTAAAATACAGTGGCATATACAGTCACTCTGAAATAAATATTTGGTTGTTGGAGAACATCTAACAAAAGCACACAGGACTTCTATGCTGAAAACTACAAAATATTGCTGAAAGAAATCAAAGAGGATCCAAATAAATGGAGAACTAGTCTGTGTTCATGTATTAGAAGATTCACTATAGTTGTGTCAATTTTCCCCACATTGACATGAAGGTTTAGTGCAATTCCTATCAATATTTTTTGTAGATCTAAACAAGATTATTCTAAAATTTACAAAAAGTCAAATAACCTGGATTTCTTCAAATAATTCTGAAAAGAAAAATAAAGTGGGAAGAATCTCTTTGCTTGATTTCAAGATGTATTATATAGTTATAGTAACAAGGATGTGTGATATTGATGGAGGAATAGACACATAGATGAGTGGAACAGAGTAGGGAAACCAGAAATAACTCCCACACAAATGAGGCCAAGTGATTTTTGATAAAAATATAGGGAAAAACTCAGTGGAGGAAAGGTAATATTTTCAATGGATGGTGCCAGACCAATTGGTATTTTATCCATAGGCAAAAAAATGAACCTCAATATAAGCCTCACACCTTATATAAAAATTGACTCAGACTAGATTATAGACTTAAATGTAAAACATAAAACTGTAAAATTTTAGAAAATTACATAAGATAAAATCTTCAGGACTCTGGTTTGGTAAAGACTTCCTAGACTTGATACCCAAAACACAATCCATAAAAATAAAATCAAATATTGGACTTTATCAAAATTTGGAACTTTTGTTTTGAAAAAGATCCAGTTAGAAGGATGGAAATACAAGCTACAGAATGGAAAAAAAATATTTAAAAGCACATATCTGACAAATCTAGAGTATGTAAAGTATTATCCAAACTAAACATGATCCAATTAGCAAATGGGTAAAGGACATGAAGAGATACTTCACTGAAGAGCACGTACAGATGTCAAATAAGCACATGAAAAGATGTTCAACATCACTAGCCATCAGGGAAATGCAAATTAAGACCTTAATGAGCTATCACTCACTGTTATTAAAACAGCTAAAATGATGGCAAGGATGTGGAAAAACTTGCTCTCTTATTTATTGCTGGTTGAAAGGCAAAATGGTATAGCCAATCTGGGAAATACTTTGGCAATTTCTTAGAAAACTAAATATACACTTACCACGTGAGCCAGCAATTGAGCTTTAGGTCATTTATCCCATAGAAATGAAAACTTATATTTGCACAAAACTCCACATATCAGCTTTATTTGTAATAGCCTAAAACTGGAAACAATCAAGATGTTCCTCAATAGGTGAATGGTTTAACAAATTATGTACTTACATACCACAGAGTACTATTCAACAATAAAAGGTAATGAATTATTGATACATGAAACAGCTTGGATGGATCTCAAGATTACTATGCTGAGTGATAAAATCAAACTCAAGTTTCACAAACTGTATGATTCATTTATATAAGATTATTGAAGAGATAAAATTATAGATATGTAAAGCAGATTAATGGTTGCCACTAATTAAGGATGATGGGGGGAGGGCTTGAATGTGACTATGAAGGGGTAGCATTAGGGACAACTTTGTGCTGATAGAATGGTTCTGTATCTTGTGGTCATGGTTACGTGAACCTACACATTTGATAAAATGACAGAACTCTACACACACATTGTACCTATATGAAATTCCTGGCTTTGATATTGTACTATAATTATGTAAGATGTAACTTTTGGGGGGAATTGGATGAAAGGTACATGGGACCTCTCTGTACTATCTTTTCAACTTCCTGTGAAACCATAATTATTTTAAAATAAAAAGTTGAAGAAATTAAAAGCAGAAAGATTATAAAGGGGAATCGAAACTTGGAGAAGTATCTGCATGGTGGTGAGTTTCCTGTTCTTATTTTCTCCTGATTCTTTCCTCTGAGGGGACCAGTCATCAAGCAGCACAGCATTGGCAACTAAAAGTCTAAAAAGAATCCTAATGTCTTTCTGGCCAGAGGAACTATGGAAACCAGGTTATGCAAGCCAGAGTGAAATGGGGAGAATCTGAGAAAGGAAAAGTCAGGAGAATGCTGTCCCCTAATTCTGCTGAAGAAATTATATCTCAGCTTCTCTCCTACACAACATATATGTGAGACAGAAGTAAACCAACATAGCAAAGGCTTTGAGAATTTAACTGATATTTGAACCATCTCTACAAGTCTCAGTTTAATCCTTGAACCATGCATGTGTGGGACAAACTGAAGCCAACCTAGCAAAGGCTTTGAGAACTGAATTGAGAATTGAATATCACTCACCAAAGGTGAGACAGGCCTGACAGTCTGATCCTAACTGCACTGATTGTCAACTAAAACAAAACTATCAACAATCTCCAGAGGAATATAATAAAAGCCAGAGTCTACATAATATAACATTCATAACATATCCAACAATCAAAGAAACAGAAAAATATAACTTAAGGGAAAGACAATCACTAAACACCAACACTGAGATGACCCAGAAATCGGAATTAACAAAGACTTTAAAGTAGCTGTTATAGCTATGCTTAATGTGCATATACTTGAAATAAATACAAAGATAGAAAGTCTAAGAAGAGGAATAGAAACTATACAAAACATAATCAAATGGAAATTGTAGAACAAAAAACTACAGCCTCTGAAATAAAATGACACTGCATGGACTCAATACCAAAATAGAGATTACAGAGTAAAGAGAGTGAACTTTAAAACAAATCAATAGAAACTATACAATCTGAAAAATAAAGAGAAAAATTATTTTAAAAGGACAGAGCTTCTAAGACCTGTAGGACAGTATCGTATGGTCTAACATACATAGAATTAGAGTCCCAGAAAGAGAGGAAAAAGAGTTTGTGAAAGAAAAAAATTAAGGAATAATTGCTAAAAGCTTCCTGTGTTGGTTTCCTAGAGCTGCTGTAACAAAGCACTACAAACTGGGTGCCTTAAAACAACAGAAATATATTTTCTCACACTTCTGGAGGCTTGAAATATAAAATCAAGGTGTCAGTGGGGCCATGCTCCTCTAAGGCTTTGGGTAGAATCCTTCCCTGCCTCTTCCTAGTTTCTGGTGGTGGTCATAGATCTTGGTGTTCCTTGGCTTGTAACTGCATCACTCCAATCTGTGCCTCTGTCATCACATGGTGCTTTTCCTTTGTGTGTTTGCATACAGATTTCTCTCTTCGTATAAGGAAACTGGTCATATTGGATTAGAACCTACCCAAATGACCTCATCTTACCTTAATTACATCAATCTTATTTCCAACTAAGGTCACATTCACAGGTACCTGGGTTAGGACTTTAGCATATCCTCTGGGAGAACACAGTTCAGCCCACAACATTTCCCCAATTTGGTTCAAGACTTAAACTTACAAATTCTAGAATCTTGGTAAAATCTAAACAGGATAAATTCAAAGAAAATCATGCCTAGATACATCATAATTGATGTACTTGAAATCATAATTGAACTTTCAGAAATCAAAGATAAAGAAAAAACTTCAAGGCAGCTAGAGAAAAGTAACACATAATATATAGGGGAACAAGGATATGAATGACTGCATATTCTCATGAAGAACAAGAAAACAAAGGACCAACATCTTTAATGTAGTGGAGGAAGATAATCCATAAACCTAGAATTCTAAATTCAGCAAAACTATTCTTCAGAAATGAAGGTGAAGTAAAGACATTTTCACATGAGTAAAAGCAAAGAGAATATGTCACCAGAAGATATACTCTTAAAAAAAAAATAAAATGCTAAAGGTAGCTCTTCAAGCTGAAAAAAATAAAATGTTACTGGAGGGAAACTTGGATCATCAGGAATGAAGGAAGAGTGTCAGAAATGGTAATTATCTGGGTATATATAAAAGACTATGCTTTGAACTTCTAGTTTCCAGTTCTATATATAAGGAGCTTGGAAGTCGCCACTCTCTCCTAATAAGAAATAAAAAGCTAAACAGAATGAAAAATCAACAACTCTTCTTGGATCCATAGTTAGTGGAAAACACAGGGCAAACCACTGTCCCTAAACTAGAAACACAGACAGGCAAATACAGGGAGTCACAAGCTTATAGGAGCAGAGATCCACCAGCAGAAACAGCTATGGGAACCAGTGCTGGATTAGGAAATCCTGAACTGTAACTGACGAATTGCTGGGGGAAATTCAGTGTTCAGTGTGGAGAAGTCTGAGAGTTAAACACTTCAGGAGGACTCAGTCATAGGGAGCACCCCCACAATATTGTGAGATTCATTTCCAGGTACTCAGTCAACTTCCCTCAGTAAATAACAGAGAAAAATCCCCTCACGCTTCTGGCAGGGGGAAAGAAAAATGAACAACTTTGAAATAAGCTGGAGCACTCTTTTTCTCAACAAGGACTGCCCTCAAGGGGAAGTAGTTAACCAGCGTCTTATCTGCTTGGGTATTACCGGAATCTAACTGACCTGGGGGCGGGAAAATACCTAACTCCAGCCATCTCTAGCCATCCTGTTCTACCTAATGGGGGAGTGAAAACTGAGAAACACTTGTGAAGTTCACAGGGCAGAAGCATAGGCTCACTAAATGACTGAGACCTAATCATAGGACTATAAAACACTTTACTCACCACACCTCACCACCCCAGTACGAAAGGTCTATTTACAGCAGTTCTTTTTACCTGGTACATCATGTTCAGCTATCAAGAAAAAATTACAAGACATACCAAAAGGCAAAAAACACAATTTGAAGAGACAGACTCTTGGATCAAAAAAGAAATTCCAAGAGTACTTTAAAAATATTTTGAACTAAGTGAAAATGAAAATGCAACTTATCAAAGTTTGTGGGATGCATTAAAAGCAGTGCTTAGATTGAAATTTATAGCATTGAATGCATATACTAAAAAGGAAGAAAGATCTAAAACCGATAATCTAAGTTTCCACCTTAGGAACCTAGAAAAAGAAGAGCTCATTAAACCCAAAGTAAGCAGATGAAAAGAAATAAAAATAGATCAGAAATCAATGAAATTGAAAACAGGAAATCAATTGAGAAAATCAATGAAACCAAAAGCTGGTTGTTTGAAAAGGTCAATAAAATCTTTATATAATATAAAGATAATATAAATCTCTAACCAGGCTAACTAAGAAAAAGTAGAGTATACTAGTTACTAACATCAGAAATGAAAGGAGGGACATCTATTTTATTTAGATCTCAGTACAGATCCCATTGTCATTCAAAGGATAATAAATGAATATATAATGAAAAACTCTATGCCCATAATTTGATGACATACATGAAACGGACCAATTCTTTGAAATGCACAATTTGCCAAAACTCAGACAAGAAGAAATAGACAATCTGAGTAAGTCCATACCTATTAGAGAAATTGAATCAATAATTAATAACCTTCTAAAACAGCACCAGCTTAGATGAGTTCAACAGTGAATTCTACCAAACATTTAAGGAAGAAGTTATACCAATTCTCTACAGTTTATTTCAGAGGACAGAAGCAGAAGAAATACTTCCTCACTCATCCTATGAGGCCAGCATTACCATTACTTTAATACCAAAATCAGACAAAGATGCAATAAGAAAACTACAGACCAATATCTCCCATGAGCATAGATGCAAAGATTCTCAACAAATATTAGCAAACAGAATCCAACAACGTATAAAAAGAATTATACAACATAACCAAGTGAGATTTATCTCAGGTATGCAAAGCAGGTTCAACATTTGATTTTCAAATAATGTAATCCATTATATAAACAGACTAAAAAGAAAAACTACATGATCTTATCAATAGATAGAGAAAAACTTGACAAAATCCAACACCTATTCATGACAAAAACTCAGTAAACTAGGAATACAGAAGAATTTCCTTAACTTAATAAAGAATTTCTATAAAAACTTATAGCTAACATCATATTTAATGGTGAGAAAGCAGGTACCAGGGAAAGACTGTCTTTGTTCACAGATGACATGATCATCTATGTAGAAAACCCAAAAGAATAGACAAAAAAAAAAAAAAATGAGCAAACAAAAACCCCTGGAATTAATAAGATATTATAGCAAGGTTGAAGGATATAGGGTTAATATACAAGTCAATCACTTTTCAATACACAAGCAATGAACAAGTGAAATTTGAAATAACAAACAGAGTATCATTTAATATTAATATAAACACCCCAAAATATGAAATACTTAGGTATCAATCTAACAAAATGTGTTTAAGATCTATATAAGGGACTACAAAAATCTGATGAATGAAATCAAGAACTAAATGAATGGAGAGTTATTCCATGTGCAGGGATAAGGAAGACTCAATACTGTCAAGATGTTAGTTCTTCCCAACTTGATCTATAGATTCAATGCAGTTACAATCAAAATCCCAGAAAGTTATTTTGTGGATATTGACAAACTGATTCTAAAGTTTATATGGAGAAGCCAAAGACCCAGAATAGCCAACACAATATTGAAGGAAAAGAACAAGGTTGGAGGACAGATACTACCCTACTTCAAGACTTACTATAAAGCTATAGTCATCAAGACAGTGTGATACTGGAGAAAGAATAGACAAATATATCATTGGAACAGAACAAAGAGTCCAAAAAATAGACCCATGTAATGTAGTAAACTGATCTTTGACAAAGGAGCAAAGACAATACAATGGAGCAAAGACAGTCTTCAACAGCTGGTGCTGGAACAACTGGATATCCACATGCAAAAAAATGAATCCAGACATAGATCTTACACCTGCCAAAAAAAATAGCATAAGAGAAAACCTAGATGACCTTAGATATAGCAATGACTTTTTAGATAAAACATCAAAGGCATCATCCAAGAAAAAATTGATAAGCTGGGCTTCATTAAAATTTAAAATTTCTGCTCTGTGAAAGACAATGTCAAGCAAATGAGAAGGGAAGACACAGACTGAGAGAAAATATTTGCAAAAGATACATCTGTTATCTAAAATATACAAAAAAAACCCTTGGAACTCAACAATAAGAAAGAACTCGATTGAAAAATGGACCAGACTTTAACAGAAACCTCACCAAAGAAGATAGATGATAAATAAGCATATGAAAAGATGCTCTACACCGTATGTCATCAGGAAAATGAAAATTAAAACAACAATGAGATAAGCACTACGCACCTATTAGAACGGCCAAAATCCAGAACGCTGGCAACATCAAATGCTGGTGAGGGTGTAGAGCAATAGAAACTTTCACATATTGCTGTGGGAATGTGAAATGGTACTGACACTTTGGAAGATAGTGTGGTAATTTCTTACAAAATTAAACACACTTTTACCATGTAATCCAGCAATCGCATTCCTTGATAATTACCCAAAGGAGCTGAAAACTAACTTCCATATAAAAACCTGCACCTAGATGTTTATAGCAGCTTTATTCATAATTGCCAAAAGTTGGAAGCAAATAAGATATCCTTCAGTAAGTTAATAGATAAATAAATCGTGGTACATACAAACAATGGAATATGATTCAGTGTTAAAAAACAATGGGCTATCAAGCCATGAAAGAAACTTACATGCATGTTACCAAGTGAAAGAAGGAAATCTGAAAAGCCTACATACTAAATGATTCCAACTAGAGGACATCCTAGAAAAGGCAAAACTATAGAGACATTAGAAAGGTCCAGGTTGAGAAAGGAAGGATGAATAGATGGAGGAAAGAGGATGTTGAGGGCAGTGAAAACACTCTGTATGATACAATAAAGATGGATTGTCTACACCCATAGAATATACAGCACCAAGAGTGAACTGCGATGTAACCTATGGACTTTGGGTGACTAGGATGGGATGTATCAACGTATGTTCATCAGTTTTAATAAATGTACCACTCTGATGGTGGATGTTGGTAATGGGGGAGGCTGTACACGTGGGGGCAGGAGGTATATGGGGAAGATCTGTATCTTCCCCTCAATTTTCTGTGAACCTAAAACTGCTTTAAAAAAGTCTTTAAAAAAAGACTGTTTTCCTCTTTAACCCTTTAAAATACATATGACTGTTTAAAGCAAAAGCTATAACATTGTCTGTGGCGTGTTCAATACACGTAGGAGTAATACATATGACCACTGTAACATGAAGAACAGTGAGGGGATATAAAGGGACATATATGATTGCCAAGTTTCTATACTTTATATGATGTAATATAATATTAACTGTAAGCAGATGTGAAAGTTTAGGTATGTAAATCCCTAGAGCAACCACTAAAAATTTACACTTGAAAAAAGTCTAAGCGACAAAATTAATAAAAAATAGTAAAAAATTAAATAACCCAAGAGAAGGAAGAAAACATGGAACAGAGGAACAAAAAATGGTGACAAACAGAAAAAAAGGTACAATGGTAGGCTTAAACTAAACCACATAAAAACATATTAAATGTTAATGGTGTAAGAAGTCTACTTATGACAGAGTTCATAAAAAAACTGCGACTCACTACATGCTTCTTACACAGACACATTTAAAATATAAAGACACAGATAGGTAGAAAGTAAATGGATGGGAAAATATATATCACATGACCCACAAACATACCAAGCTTGGAGTGGCTACATTAATGTCATATACCACAGAGTTTAAGGCAAAGAGTATTACTAGAAATAAAGAGATATTTTTAAATGATTAAAAGGATTAGTCATGAGGATGACACAAAAAGTATAAAAAGTAAACACCTAATAATGGAATCTCAAAATATGTGAGGCAATACTTGAAAGAATTTGAGGAGATTTAGACAGCTACACAATCACAATAAGATATTGTTAACACCCCATCACAGAAATTCTTATACCAACTAGACAAAATAATCTGTAACAATCAAGAAGATGTGAACATCAATGTAAGCTACCTCCACCAAGTTAACATTTATAAACCACTACATCAAGCAACAGCTGAATTATATTTCAGCATTTATATAAACAGCATTTCAGGAATACATGGTACATTAACCAAGATAGGTCTTATTTGGGGCCATAAAACAAATCTCAATAAATTTAATAAGTATTAAAATTACAAAGAGTGGGTTTTCTACTTATGTATTAGAATTCTCCAGAGGAAAAAAAACCTGATAGAATGTGAGTGTATCTATATCTATATTTATATATAGGTATATACTCATCTATAAACATATGTAGCTAGCTAGCTAGCTAGCTCACTATCGAGAGAGAGAGAGATTTTGAGGAATTGGTTCACATGATTGTGGAGCCTGGCAAATCCAGAATATACAGGACAGGGCAGCAGGCTGGAGCACAGGGAAGAGTTAAAGTTACAGGGTCAAGTTTGAAGACTTCCTGGAGGTAGAATCCTTCTTACTCAGGGGACCTCTTTTCTCTCAAGACCTTCAAATATTTAGATAAGTTCTACCCACATTATAAGGGTAATCTGCTTTACTCAGAGTTTTCTAATTTAAATGCTAATAACATCTAAAAACTACCTTTATAGCAATGTCTAGACTGATGTTCGACCAAAATCTGGGTAAGGTGGTGTAGCCAAGTTGACATGCAAAATTAGCCATCACAAACTACAACAGTGTTGAATGGGAAAGCAATAGTAATAAGACATCTAGGAAACCCCAAATAACTAGAAATTAAACCATACAGTTCAAAATCATTCATAGGACAAAGACAAAATCACAAGGGAAATTATCAAATATTTTAAATTGAATGGCAATAAAAATAAAACACATCAAAATTTGTGGGATATAGTTAAAGCACTATGTGGAAGAAAACAAATAACTTTAAATGCTTGTGTTAGAATACAATATCTAAAATCAGTGAACTCAGAAAATTGCAGACCAATAACTCTGATAAAGATAGATGCAAAAATATTCAACAAAATACTAGCAAACTGAATCCAACAACACCTTAAATGGATCATACACCATGATCAAGTAGGATTTAACCCAGGGATGCAAGGATTCTTCAATACACTCAAATCAATCAATGTGATACACCACACTAACATACTGAAGAATAAAAACCATATGATCATCTCAAAAGATGCAGAAAAAGCTTTTGACAAAGTTAAACACCCATTTATGATAAAAACTCTTCAGAAAATGTGCTTAGAGAGAAACAACTTCAACATAATGAAGAACATATATGACAAACCTACAGCTAACATCATACTATGTTGAAAAGCTGAAAGCATTTCCTCTAAGATCAGGAACAAGACAAGGATGTGCACTCTCACCATTTTTATTCAACAAAGTTTTGGAAGTCCTAGCCACAGCTATCAGAGAAGTAAAAAAATAAAAGGAATCCAAATTGGAAAAGAAAAAGTAAAACTCTCACAGTTTGCAGATGATGTGATACTATACATAGGAAATCCTAAAGATGCCACAAGAAAACTACTAGAGTTTATCAATGAATTTGGTAAAGATGCAGGATACAAAATTAATACACAAAAATCTCTTGCATTTCTATACACTAATAATGAAAGGTCAGAAAGAGAGATTAAGGAAATAATCCTATTTACTATCACATCAAAAAGAATAAAATACCTAGGAATAAACCTTCCTAAGGAGGCAAAAGACCTGTACTCAGAAAACTATAAGATGCTGATGAAGGAAATAAAAGATGAGAAAGATGGAGAGATATACCATGTTTGATTGGAAGAATCAATATTGTGAAAATAACTATACTACCCAAAGCAATCTACAGATTCAGTGCAATCCCTATCAAGTTACCAATGGCATTTTTCACAGAATTAGAACAAAAATTTTTACAATTTGTATGGGAACACAAAAGACCCTGAATAGTCAAAGCAATCTTGAGAAAGGAAAAGGAGCTGGAGGAATCACACTCCCTGACTTCAGACTATACAGTAAGTTCCCTACATACAAATGAGCTCCATTCTGAGAGTGTGTTCAATTTGTTCACTAAGTCCAAAAAAGTTAGCCTAGGTACCCAACTAACACAGTTGGCTATATAGCACTATACTGTAATAGTTTACAATACTTCTCACACAAATAATACATAAAAAAATAACAAATACAGGAGTCAAGAGGGCATACTAGGAGGACGTGAAATTTGCATCTCCTCACAACTAGGGCACCTACCAGGCAATGGAGGGGGACCATGAACACCTAAGGGGACGGGAGGAAACCCCAGCAGCCAGCTTGCGGAATCTTGGTTCCCAGGCTGAGGGCAGGCCCAGCTCCTGTGGTGGGAGCTCCAAGTCCAAACTGCTGGACTAACAGAGAACCTCAGACCACAGGGAATATCAGTTGGAGTGAGGCCTCCCGGAGGTCCTCATCTCAGCGCCAGGACAAGGCTTTATTTAACTGCCTGCAAACTCCAGTGCTATACACATCAGGCCAAACAAACAGTGAAACAGGAATACAACACCATCTATCAAAAAAAAAAAGAAACAACAGGACATATGTTACAGATGAAGAAGCAAGGTAAAACCTACAAGACCAAATAAATGAAGATGAAATAGGCAACCTACCTGAAAAAGAATTCAGAGTAACGATAGTAAAGATGGTCCAAAATCTCAGAAAAAGAATGAAGAAAATACAAGAAACATTTAACAAAGATCTAAAAGAACTAAAGAGCAAAAAAACAGTGATGAACAACACAATTACTGAAATTAAAAATACTCTAGAAGAAATCAATAACCAAATAACTGAGGCAGACAAATGGATAACTGAGCTGGAAGATAAAATGGTGGAACTAACTGCCAGGGAGCAGAATTAAAAAAAGAATGAAAAGAACTGAGGACAGTCTCAGAGACCTCTGGGACAACATTAAAAGCCCGACCATTCGAATTATAGGGGTCCCAGAAGAAGAACAGAAAGAGAAAGGGTCTGAGAAAATATCTGAAGAGATTATAGTTGAAAACTCCCCTAATGTGGGAAAGGATGTAGTCAATCAAGTCCAAGAAGCACAGAGGTACCATACAGGATAAACCCAAAGAGAAACATGCCGAGACACATATTAATCAAACAATCAAAAATTAAATACAAAGAAAAAATATTAAAAGCAGCAAAGGAAAGGCAACAAATAACATACAAGGGAATCCCCATAAGGTTAACAGCTGATTATTCAGCAGAAACTCTGCAATCGAGAAGGGACTGGCAGGACATACTTAAAGTGATGAAAGGGAAAAATCTACAGCCAAGATTACTCTACCCAGCAAGGATCTCATTCAGATTCGATGGGGAAATTAAAACCTTTACAGATAAGCAAAAGTTAAAAGAATTCAGCACCACAAAACCAGCTTTACAACAAATGCTACAGGAACTTCTCTAGGCAGGAAACACAAGAGAAGGAAAAGACCTACAAAAACAAACCCCCCAAATTAAGAAAATGGTAATAAGAACTTATATATCAATAATTGCCTTCAATGTAAATGGATTAGATGCTCCCACCAAAAGACATAGACTGGCTGAATGGATACAAAAACAGGACCCATACATATGCTGTCTACAAGAGACTCACTTCAGACCTAGGGATATATACAGACTGAAAGTGAAGGGATGGAAAAAAATATTCCATGCAAATGGAAATCAAAAGAAAGCTGGAGTAGCAATCCTCATATCATACTTTAAAATAAAGGCAATGACAAGAGACAAAGAAGGAGACTACATAATGATCAAGGGATCAATCCAGGAAGAAGATATAACAATTGTAAATATTTATGCACCCAACATAGGAGCACCACAATACATAAGGCAAATGTTACCAGACATAAAAGGGGATATTGACAGTAACACAATCATAGTAGGGGACATTAACACCCCACTTTCACCAATGGACAGATCATCCAAAATGAAAATAAATAATGAAACACAAGCTTTAAATGATACATTAAACAAGATGGACTTAATTGATATTTATAGGACATTCCATCCAAAAACAACAGAATAGACATTCTTCTCAAGTGCTCATGGAACATTCTCCAGGATAGACCATATCTTGGGTCACAAATCAAGCCTTGGTAAATTTAAGAAAATTGAAATTGTATCAACTGTCTTTTCTGATCACAAGGCTATGAGACTAGATGTCAATTACAGGAAAAAATCTGTAAAAAATACAAACACATGGAGGCTAAACAATACATTACTTAATAAACAAGAAATCACTGAAGAAATCAAGGAAGAAATCAAAATATACCTAAAAACAAATGACAATGAAAACACGATGGCCCAAAACCTATGGGATGCAGCAAAAGCAGCTCTAAGAGCAAGCTTATAGCAACACAATCTTACCTCAAGAAACAAGAAACCTCTCAAATAAAAAATCTAACATTACACCTAAAGCAATTCGAGAAAGAACAAAAAAACCCCAGAGTTAGCAGAAGGGAAGAAATCATAAAGATCAGATCAGAAATAAATGAAAAAGAAATGAAGGAAACAATAACAAAGACCAATTACACTAAAAGCTGGTTCTTTGAGAAGATAAACAAAATTGATAAAACATTAGCCAGACTCACCAGGAAAAAAAGGAAGACTCAAATCAACAGAATTAGAAATTTAAAAGGAAAAGCAACAACTGACACTGTAGAAATACAAGGGATCATGAGAGATTATTACAAGCAACTGTATGCCAATAAAATGGACAACCTGGAAGAAATGGACAAATTCTTAGAAAAGTATAACCTTCCAAGACTGAACCAGGAAGAAATAGAAAATATAAACAGACCAATCACAAGCACTGAAATTGAGAATGTGATTAAAAATCTTCCTACAAACAAAAGCCCAGGACCAGAGGGCTTCACAGGCGAATTCTACCAAAAATTTAGAGAAGAGCTAACACCTATGCTTCTCAAACTCTTCAAAGATATAGCAGATGGAGGACGACTCACAATTTCATTCTATGAGGCCACCATCACCCTGATACCAAATTAGACAAAGATGTCACATAAAAAGAAAACTAAAGGCCAATATCTCTGATGAACATAGATGCAAAAATCCTCAACAAAATATTATCAAACAGAGTCCAACAGCACATTAAAAGGATCATACACCATGATCAAGTGGGATTTATCCCAGGAATGCAAGGATTTTTCAATATATGCAAATCAATCAATGTGATACATCATAAAAACAAATTGAAGGATAAAAACCATATGATAATTTCAATAGATGCAGAAAGAGCTTTCAACAAAATTCAACACCCATTTATAATAAAAATCCTCCAGAAAGTAGGCATAGAGGGAACTTACCTCAACATAATAAAGGCCATATATGACAAACCCACAGCCAACATCATTCTCAGTAGTGAAAAACTGAAACCATTTCCGCTAAGATCAGGAACAAGACAAGATTGTCCACTTTCCCCACTATTATTCTACATAGCTTTGGAAGTTTTAGCCACAGGAATCAGAGAAGCAAAAGAAATAAAAGGAATACAAATTGGAAAAGAAGAAGTAAAACTGTCACTGTTTGCAGATGACATGCTACTATACATAGAGAATCCTAAAGATGCTATCAGAAAACTACTAGAGCTAATAAATGAATGTGGTAAAGTAGCACAATACAAAATTAATGCATAGAAATCTCTTGCATTCCTATACACTAATGATGAAAAATCCAAAAGAAAATTAAGGAAACACTCCCATTTACCATTGCAACAAAAAGAATAAAATACCTAGGAATAAACATACCTAAGTAGACAAAAGACCTGTATGCAGAAAATTATAAGACACTGATGAATAAATTGAGATGATACAAACAGATGGAGAGATATACTATGCTTTTGGATTGGAAGAATCAACATTGTGAAAATGACTAGACTACACAAAACTATCTACAGATTCAGTGCAATACCTATGAAACTACCAATGGCATTTTTCACAGAACTAGAACAAAAAATTTCACAATTTATATGGAAACACAAAAGACCCCAGATAGCCAAGACATTCTTGAGAAAGAAAAACAGAGCTGGAGGAATCCGGCTCCTACTTCAGACTATACTACAAAGCTACAGTAATCAAGACAGTGTGGTACTGGTACAAAAACAGGAATATAGATCAATGGAACAGGATAGAAAGCCCAGAGATAAACCACGGACATAGGATCACCTTATCTTTGCTAAAGGAGGCAAGAGTATACAAGGAGGAAAAAACAGCCTCTTCAATAAGTGGTGCTGGGAAAACTGGACAGCTATATGTAAAAGAATGAAACTAGAACACTTCCTAACACCATGAACAAAAATAAACTCAAAATGGATTAAAACCTAAATGTAAGGTCAGGCACTATAAAACTCTTAGAGGCAAACATAGGCAGAACACTCTATGACATAAATCACAGCAAGATCCTTTTTGACCCACCTCCTAGAGAAATGGAAATAAAAACAAAAATAAACAAATGAGACCTAATGAAACTTAAAAGCTTTTGCACAGCAAAGGAAACCATAAACAAGGTGAAAAGACAACCCTCAGAATGGGAGAAAATATTTGCAAATGAAGCAACTGACAAAGGATTAATCTCCAAAAGATACAAGCAGCTCATATAGCTCAGTATAAAAAAAACAGGTAACTCAATCCAAAAATGGGCAGAAGACCTAAACAGACATTACTCCAAAGAAGATATAAAGATGGCCAAAAAACACATGAAAGGATGCTCAACATCACTAATTATTAGAGAAATGAAAATCAAAACGACAATGAGGTATCACCTCACAATGGTCAGAATGGCCATCCTCAAAAAATCTACAAACAGTAAATGCTGGATAGAGTGTGGAGAAAATGGAACCCTCTTGCACTGTTGGTGGGAATGGAAATTGATACAGCCACTATGGAGAGCAGTATGGAGGTTCCTTAAAAAACTAAAAATAGAACTACCATATGACCCAGCAATTGCACTAGTGGGCATATACCCTGAGAAAACCATAATTCAAAAAGAGTCATGTACCACAATGTTCATTGCAGCACTATTTACAATAGCCAGGACATGGAAGCAACCTAAGTGTCCTTCGACAGATGAATGGATAAAGAAGATGTGGCACAAATATACAATTGAATATCACTCAGCCATAAAAAGAAACGAAATTGAGTTATTGGTAGTGAGGTGGATGGACCTAGTGTCTTTCATACAGAGTGAAGTAAGTCAGAAGAGAAAAATAAATACTGTATGTTAACACATATATATGGAATCTAAAAAAAGAAAAAAAAATTGTTCTGAAGAACCTAGGGGCAGGACAGGAATAAAGACAGAGACATAGAGAATGGACTTGAGGACACAAGGAGGGGGAAGGGTAAGCTGGGATGAAGTGAGAGAGTGGCATGGACATATATACACTATCAAATGTAAAATAGGTGGCTAGTGGGAAGCAGTTGCATAGCACAGGGAGATCAGCTTCATGCTTTGTGTCCACCTAGAGGGGTGGAATAGGGAGGATGGGAGGGAGATGTAAAGGTAGGAGATATGGGCACGTATGTATATGTATAGCTGATTCACTTTGTTATACAGAGGAAACTAACACACCATTGTAAAGCAATTATACTCCAACAAAGATGTTAAAAAAATAAAATAAAAATCTGCTTGTTCTGCCAAAAAAAAAAGAAATGGTTCTGATGAACCTAGGCACAGGACATGAAAAAAGACACAGATGTAGGCAGTGGACTTGTGGACATGGGGAGGGGGAAGTGTTAGCTGGGGCGAAGTGAGAGAGTAACACTGACATATATACACTACCAAATGTAAAATAGATAGCTGGTAGGAAGAAGCTGCATGGCACAGGGAGATCAGCTCGGTCCTTTGAGACCACGTGGAGGGATGGGATAAGGAAGGTGGGAGGGAAATGCAAGAGGAAGGGTATATGGCGTTATACATATGCATATAGTTGATTCACTTTGTTATACAGCAGAAACTAATACAACACTGTAAAGCAATTATACTCCAATAAAGATGTTAAAAAATTTTTTTAAATAAAGAAAACATTTTTAATGTTACAGTACAGTACCTTGAGAAGTACAGTAGTTCATGTCAGACATGTGAACTAACTTATGTGATTGGACATGCGAATTCATGTTTGCATCTTTGAAAGTTTGTAACTTGAAGGTTCATATGTAGGGGACTTACTCTACTACAAAGCTACAGTTATCAAAATAGTATGGTACTGGTATAAAAACAGACATACAGATCAATGGAACTGGATAGAAAGTCCAAAGATAAGCCCATGCACTTATGGTCACCTAATCTGTGACAAAGGAGACAATAATGTACAATGGAGGAAAGACTATCTCTTGAATAAGTGGTGCTGGGAAAACTGGACAGCTACATGTAAAAGAATGAAACTAGAACACTTCCTAATACCATGAACAAAAATAAACTCACAATGGATTAAAGACCTAAATGTAAGGCCAGATACTATATAACTTTTAGAAGAAAATATAGGCAGAACACTCTCTGACATATATCACAGCAAGATCTTTTTCGATCTACCTCCTAGAGTAATGAAAATAAAAACAAAAATAAACAAATGGGACCTAATGAAACTTAAAAGCTTTTGCACAGCAAAGGAAAGAAACCTTAAACAAGACGAAGAAACAACCCTCAAAATGGGAGAAAAATATTTGCTAATGAAGCAACTGACAAGGTATTAATCTCCAAAATATACAAGCAGCTCATGTAGTTCAATTAAAAAAAAAAACACTATCAAAAAAAGGGTGGAAGATCTAAATAGACATTTCTCCAAAGAAGACATACAGATGGTTAAAAAGCACATGAATAGATGCTCAACATCACTAATTATTAGAGAAATGCAAATCAAAACTACAATGAGATAAAACCTCACACTGGTCAGAATGGCCATCATCAAAAAATCTACAAAGAATAAATGCTGGAGAGCGTGTGGAGAAAAGGGAACCCTCCTACACTGCTGGTGGGACTGCAAACTGGTACAGCCACTATGGTAAACAGTAGGGAGGTTCCTTTAAAAACTGAAAATAAAACTGCCATAAGATCCAGTAATCCCACTCCTGGGCATATATTCAGAGAAATCCCTAATTTGAAAAGATACATGCACCTCAGTGTTCATCGCAGCACTGTTTACAATAGCCAGAACATGGAAGCAACCTAAATGTCCGTCAGTGGAGGAATGGATAAAGAATATGTGGTACATGGATAAAGAAGATGTGGTACATATATACAATGGAATATTTCTCAGCCATAAAAAAAGAACAAAATAATGCCATTTGCAGCAACTTGGATGGACCTAGAGATTCTCATACTGAGTGAAGTAAGTCAGATAAAAGAAAACAAATATCATATGATATTGCTTATATGTGGAATCTAAAAAAAAGGCTACAAACGAACTTACCTACAAAACAGAAACAGTTACACATGTAAAAAACTTCTGAATACTGGGGGTAAGGGGGAGAGGGATAAATTGGAAGATTGGTTTGATACATACACACTACTATATATAAAATAGATAACTAATAAGGACCTACTGTATAGCATAGAGAACTCTACTCAATATTCTGTAGTGGCCTGTATGGGAAATGAATCTAAAAAAAAAGAAAAATAGTTGATATATGTATACATATGACAGATTCACTTTGCTGTACACCTGAAACTAATACAACATTGTAAATCAATTATACCCCAATACAAATTAATAAAAATAAAATAAAATCAGTGAACCAAATTTTTACCCTAGGAAGCTAGAAAAAAAGAACAAAATAAATAGAAGAAAAGAAAGATAAGAGTAGAAATCAATAAAATAGAAACAGACATTACAGAAAATTAACCATGTCAGAAGCCGTTCTGTTAAAACATCAGTAAAATTGTTAAACATCTAGCTAGATAGATGGAAGGAAGGAAGGAAGGGATAAAGTGAGGAAGGGAGGAAGGAGAGAGGGAGGGAAAGAGAAAGAAGGAAGGAAGGAAAAGAAAGAAAAGAGAAGAAAAGGAAAGAAAAGGAACACCCATTGCCAGTATCAGGAATCCAAATGGCATTATCACCACAGGTCCTACAGAAGTTAGAAGAATAATAAGAAAATACATCCAAATAAATGGAGACAAATCAGATAATGGATTATTAAAAATCACAATTCTGGCCTACATGATATATAGATTCAAGGCAATTCCAGTCAAAATATTTCAGCAAGGATCTGTTGCAGAAATTTGCATACTGATCTAAACTTTATGTGGAAAAACAAACGGTCTAGAATAACCAAAGTAATTTTTTTAAAGAGAACAAAGTTTGAAGTCTTACCCAACCTGATTTCAAAATTTACTATAAAACTCTAACAATCAAGACAATTTGGTACTGGTGTAAGAATAGACATTTTGATTAATGGAACCGAATGGAGAATTCAGATCTAGACTCACATATATATTGGCAAGTGATTTTTTTTTTGCCTTGGCAATTGTTTTTCAATAGAGATGCCAAGCAATTTGAAGGTGGTCATGGTAAAGAAAATTACATTGTGTTTCTATATCCCAGCAAAAAAATTATTTGGCAACTGAAATAAAAATGTTATCCCACACACTTGAGAAATATTTACACATAAATTAAAATATGAAAGATCGACTGTCAACAAAGCTGCCAAGGTAATTCAATGGGGAAAGGACAGTCTTTGTAACACATGGTACTGGAAAAACTGGATATCTATATGGGACAAAAAGAACTTTAACCTTTTTCTCACATCTTATACAAAATTAACTCAAAATGAAACACAGAGGGGCTTCCCTGGTGGCGCAGTGGTTGAGAGTCCACCTGCCGATGCAGGGGACACGGGTTCATGCCCTGGTCCGGGAAGATCCCACATGCCACGGAGCGGCTGGGCCCGTGAGCCATGGCCGCTGAGCCTGCGCGTCCGGAGCCTGTGCTCTGCAATGGAAGAGGCCACAACAGTGAGAGGCGCGTACCGCGAAAAAAAAAAAAAATGAAACACAGACCTAAACATAAGACCAAAAACTATAAAATTCCAAGAAGAAAAATAAAAGGAAATCTTTGTGATCTTGATATAGACAGATTTCTTAGCTACGCCACAAAGAAAAGCATGAACAATAAAAGAAAAATTTGATTAATTGGCCTTCAACAAAATTTAAAAGTTTTGCCTTTCAAGGACACTAAAAAAACTTGGAAAAAATATCTGGAACTTCTTTTTCTGATAAATTAATTATATCCAGAATAAAAATTTCTTTTAAAAAAACCTCTACAGCTTAATAGTAAGAAGGGAAAAAGATTTGAATAGATACAACACCGAAGAATATATGTAAGTGGGAAATCAACACAATAAAACATGCTCAATATAACTAAGGTACTGCCTGGGTTATAACCTGACACTAAGAAGAAGTCACTTAATTCTTATGTGAATTTGGACAGGTTTACTTCTTTGTCCTTCTTTGCATCAATTTCTTCATATACAAAACATCAATAATAATAGAACCTATCTTCATAGACCTGGGGTTGAGGATTTAAGAGTTTGAATGATATGAAGTGCTCAGAAAAATGCCTATCACCTAGAAAGTATACAGTAAATATTAGTTATAGTAGTTGTAATTATTCAGACCTCTCTGCCTGGAAATTTCTTCTGAGAGAATTTCTAACCATAGTTGTTTTTTTCTAAGGCCACACATTTTCGTATTTATCACCTCCTCTCCCAAGAAAGAGGAAGGCAACAGGTGGGGGAGGACTTGACCCACATGAGTTTTGACATGCTATTTTTGAGCACTAAATGATATAATCATTGTAAAGTACTTAGCTATGTGCTTGGTACACAAGACATATTCAATAAACGTTAATTACTGCATCTTTTCTCCTAGGTGCCTGGCACAGAGCTGGATCTATAGACTGTGCTGTAAAGTCATTGCTGAATGAATATAGTGGTATTTAGGCTTAAACTTCTATGCATGAGGGATTATATCTTTGATCCTCTTGTTACAGCATCATAGGACCCCCAATTCACTAGATGTTTAACAAATATTCTTAGTTTACTCTGAAGAGGGAAGAGAAGAGGAGAATATTAGCTGATTGCAGCTCTTTAGCTGCAAATTTTCCACAGGAGCTGAGGTTAGAGTTTTAGTGGGAGTAACACTAAATGCTTTCCACATTCTTAGAAAACCACAGTTACATTGATTATGCACTGTCAGTGGAATATTCACTGGAAGCTGTACCCCCTCTGAGGCCCTGAGTGGTGATGAGTTTTCTCTAATCTCTCCAAAAGGTTTTACCAGGCTTCTCCTGCCAGCACCTGGCATTTGAGAAAGCACAGCCTGGGGTGAGGGGTGCTGTCCGTGGCTACAGAACAGAGCAAAGCTAAGAGTCTCATAAGGGGATTAAACCTATGACCCACTCCTCATTAGCGCAATGTTCTAGCCGACGAGGAAATAATGCAGACTCCTTGAGTGTTAGCAAATACTGACCTACTTAGATATGAGGGATAAAAGCACACATTTTCCCTCTGACATCAGCACAATCTTTCTCTGGGAATTGAAAAGACAGAGAAAGCCCTTTTACAGGGAATTTCTGGGTCAATAACTCTCATCTCATGCTCCTACAGTAATTACTGGATTATGTTCCCCAATTATTCTTCCATCCACTAACTGCTTCTCTGCCTACCCACCCATGTTCCAACAAGTATTAGGCAACATGTCAGGCCGTTTGGCACTTCTGCAAATCAGTTACCTCCAAACAATTAGATAGCTCTGCCTAGAATACTTTCATCACCCACCCCCTTCTCCATCCCCCACCTCTGCCCCTCATCTCCACTCATCTGGCTAACACATACTCATCCTTCCTGTATCAGGGAGTTGTTCTCGAAGGCTTCATTTAGGTATCTTTCCTGGGTGCACTTCTGTACACATACTCCCCCAATCACAATACTTACCACACTGTCCTCCCATGGCCTGGTTTCTCTCTCCCTAACCCCTGGTGCTGGAAGCACCCTAGGTGCAAGGACTGTGTCGTGAGCAGAGTTGAATCCTATCATCTCTGCGCCTGGCATCAAGTAGAAATTCAATAAATATTTGTTAAATAAATGGATGACTGAAAGAAATTCCCTTTTTCCTCTTATATATGAAATAGCTTAAGTTATGCTAAATAATATCCTCAATTACTTAAATAGTACTTACTTCTAACCAGTCTTAAAGGTACTTCTCAAGTCTTGGCTTTTGGTAAAGTAGGACAAGAAAGTGATTTGGAATCATATAGACCTGAATTTAAGCTCCCAGGAGATTATTAACTATATATGTGTTAATGTTTCTAAAATGATGATAATAATACCTGCCTTGCAGAGTTTTTGAGAAGGTAAAATAAAATATATATACATATATATATATATGAAAAGTTCCTGCTGCTCAATAAGCATTAGTATGTTCCCTCTTTCTATTCTCTAATTAACAAGCTTTCTCCTGAAATATTTAAAAATCAACTATCTTTGTGTGTATATAAATATGCTTTTAAAAATATCATACACATATATAAACTCTTTAAAATTAATTGGAAAAGTAGAAAAGTATTAAAAATCTAATTGAATATATATATTTGCTTTTTAAATATCTTTTCAGTTATCTTGTAAGAGTGCTGGGCATTCAGTAGAACCTTACACACATCAGTTCTTGGACTTTTTTTTTTTGTTTTGTATTATTTCCTCAATAATATCATTTCTACTTTCCTTATTCTCTCTTCCTCAAACTACAGATAGTTGAAAGACCTCCTGAACTGATCTTTTAATTTTTCTTTTCTCACATAGTTTCCAATATTTTTTACCTTTATATTTATTTCCTGGAAGATTTCATCAATTTTATTTTCTAAGCTTTTTGTGTATATTTTAGCACATTTTTTTGTTCTTTTAGACTTTTTAATTCTTTTTTTTTTACATAGGAATTTCTATGTGAACAATCATATCTTCTGTGAATAGAAACAATTGCACTTCTCCCTTAGTAATCTCTTTCTTTGCATTCTCTTTTTTCTTTTTCTTTCCTTATTAATGCTTTATGATCCCATCTGACAAAAGTAGGAAAAGAAGAGCAAATTAAACTAAAAGCTAGGGGAGGAAGCAAATAATAAAGTTAACAGCATAAATCAATGAAATAAAAAATAGCTTAACAATGGAGAAAATTAGCAAAGCCAAAAGAAATTAATATAATTAATAAGCCTCCAGCAAGACTGACTAACAAAAAAATAGAAAATATAATTCATTAATAGCAGAAATGAATGAAAGTATATCACTACAGATTATTCACACATTAAAAGGAAATTAAAGGACTATTCTGAAGAGTTTAAAGTCAATAAATTTGACAATATAGATGAAATGGGCATATTATTACATAATATAATCTACCAAACTACATAAAATGGAGCAGAACATCTGAATAACCCTATTTCCATTAAACAAATTGAATTCATTTTCAAAAACATTCACAAAGAAAGCTCCAGGTCCATAATTTGTCAATCCATAATTTTTAAACAATAGCCCTCTGAGGATTTGATATATTTCAAAATGTATAAAACTTTGTTTAGAAATGAAAGTTAAAGATATATCTTTGGCTCAATTTTTGGTTATCCTTAGAAAACTATGGACTGGACAATTGAAGAACCAATGAAATTAAGAAGTCATATGTTTTGAATACTTAAGTATAAAAACGTCAATAATTTCATAAAATTTCTTACATATAAAAAAGTCAATACTTTCGTAAGAGCATAGTGATTATGCTTAAAATGAGCCTTCATGACTTGTTGCTTAACTTTTTTAAGCCTCACTTTCCTAGATTAGTAAATAGAGATGATTTTTCCTTTCAAGTTAATTGATGTATATCAAGTTACACACCCAAAGGAAGCACTGAAAATTAATAGATCTTTGAATATTGATAGTGTTCTCTGCAAAGCACCCAGCTTATTATACACAGTAAGGCAAGTCACAACTCAACAAAATCCTATTTTGAATTCAAAAGCTGAGAACTAACTCTTTTGTTCTGCGAGGTTCTGCCACAGCCCTCTTTCCCCAGATGCCTGAAGTGGAAAGTTCCCAACTGGGATGGGTAGAGTGGGCAAAAGGGAATCATCAGAATTAGAAAGCTTCATCATTCAGTATTGTGGGGTCTTTAGGGACTTTCCACCCCCTCACTTGTTCCCGTAAACCAATTCTTCTCCCTATCGTGCGCCACTCCTTCTCCCTATCGAAACCAATTCTTCTCCCTATCGTGCGCCACTCCTTCTCCCTATCGAAACCAATTCTTGGAGTTTTTCAGTTGACGGGGACTTGCCAGACAGCGGGTAATTTTCCAGTTGCCCGTAACAGGTATACGCCCTAACCGCCACAATGAACAGACAACTATAACGGCCAGAAGGTGGGACAAAAGTTCCTAAGCCAATGAATTCAAAAGTCACCACATTTACCCAATCATTGTGAGAATATACCCGTCCTATGAGTAAATAAACCTATAAAAAGTATGTGATTCCGCTTTTAGGGGTTCCCCATCGGCCTCCTGCATGAGGTTCAGGGAACCCCGGTGCATCGGCTCCTAATAAACCTCTTGCGTGTTGCAACGGCTCTCGACTCTTGGCGGTTCTTGGGCGAGTTGGAATGCCTCGTAGACCGCTTGGGTCTAACAGTATCAACAGATATACAAATATCTGAATAGTTAGAATTGTGGAGATAAGACTTCCATGTGATTGAGTTGTTTAAATCAAGCTGCTTAACCATATACACATACACATTCACAGAGATATAAAGACACTGGGCAAGTTATTGAGAAAATTCAGGTATCTAATAATTATGATACTAAGAGGGAAGGGAAATATATCAGAATTAACCATGTAATCCTGAAAACTGATAAAATTAAGCAGAATATTGCATAATTCTCCCCTTGATTTTTCTTGAATGTCATACCTTTCTAAGTTCAAAAATTTTCTTTCAGTCTGAATTTAGATGCTGGATTTTACTTATTTTTATTTTGTCTCTGTGTGCTTCTGGTTGTAAAAAGAATTAACATTTATGGTTATAGTTTTAGAAAATACAAGAGAAAACAAATAAAAACATGTCACATACAATTTTATGATTAATTGATGGCTGCTAACATGTGTGTATCTGTATGAAATTGAAATTGTGCCCTTTACTGTATTATTATATATTTTTTACTATATAAGATTTAAAAAGAATTACTGTATAATAGTTAATTTAACCAATTTTTTTAGTTTTAATATTTAAAAAAATTATAACTGTTCACTGTTTTAAATAACACTATTATGAACTTTGTAGTTTATTATTCTTTGTTTGCATTTATGATCTTTTCTTCCAGGCATATTCCTAGGACATAAATTGTTACCAAGTCCCAGCTCGTACTGCTCATCACATGACAGGCCAGTAAATGGAGAGACAAGGTGTTGGGGCAAGGAATAGCAACTTTATTCAGATAGTCTCCAGACTGAGAAGATGGCAGACTAGCATCCCAAAGAACCGTCTTAAACGAGTTAGAATTCAGCCTTCTTTTATAAAAAGGGGGGAGGTGTGGCTGGTTGTTGCAGACTTCTTGGTGCCCATCAGACCCTGCAGACCCTGGAGGGGACATGAAAATCCTTTGCTCTTGCAGTTGTCCAGTCCACGCGGGTCTGGTCAAATGTTCCTGTAAACCTCCAACAGAATAAATGTTACTCTCTGTTAAGCAACTTTTAATCTCTTTATGAATGAAAAGTATTAGGCCTTTAAATGTCAAGCCTGGGATGCAGAGACTTAAGAAAGGGTTATTATGTATATTTCAGGCTATAGGCAACATTCTTTTAGAAAGGTGCAAGGCCAGCATGACTAAGCACGGGCAGCAGAGCACAATTGAATTAGGCTTGTTCTTCTCTGTTACAAAATTACTGTATCAAAGGAAATTAAATCTTAAGGTTTTGTCATATATTTCCAAATTACCCTCAAAAAATTATCAATTATCAATCTCACCATGAATACATGAAAAGTATCGCTTCACACCTTTCCACCCTTCTAACATTAGTTACCAATATTGTTTCTGATATTTATCAGTTTGGCAAATGGAAAAGTAGTGTATCATTCTGATCCTATTTTAATTTCTTTGATTAATTATGTATCCTATCTGTGTCTGGTTTCCAAATATCTTTCTAAAAGGAAATCTACTCCATAAAGAATAAACAAATAAGATTATGCATAGAACTCATATAATAGGTACTTACATGGCTAAATATTTAAAACATATTTGAGTTTATTACTTTAAAGAATTTTTATCAGATTTCTTTGAGAGAAGATATGAACAGCTATTGAATTTGAAGAGCAAAACAGCTAGTGTACTAGTTAAGAACACAACTCTAGTGCCTGACATCCTCAGCTTGAATCCTCGTTCTACCATGTAGTATACATGGCTTATAGCAGTTTATTTAACCTGTCTGTACCTCAGTTTCTTTATCTGCAAAAGAGATCTGATAATAATGGCGCTATTTCATAGAGCTGTTGTAAAGATTAAATGGAATACTCATGTGAAGGGTGAACAAACAAAAATTATTAATTACCATTGAAATGTAGTTTAAAATTTTTCCACAGTACTTCACCTCTCAGCTCTTTTGTTCTCCCATCTTCAAGTATGTAGTGAGGTTAAACCCTTTTATTATTATCATATGAATTTTAAGTGTTCAAGTTTGTTAAGTTCACTAAGAATGCCAACAGTTATAACCTGTATCTCAAAAAGTTGTCTTGCTCCTTTTTAGTTTTTATGGGACATAGATTGTTGAACTGCACCACAGTTGAGTCACCTCCTGAGTGAAGTCTACCTATTCCTCCCTGCTCCTAACCCGTTCCAGTTATGATTAATTTCTTCTCCCTCTGGTTTCCCATGACACTTTATTCATCTTATAATAGCAGGCATGTGCACATTGTAGCCATACAGCTAAATTATTATTTTAAAAGTTTGTTTCCCACATGCTCAGGTGGCTCTCTGGGATAGTAACTGTCTCACTCATCCATTTCCCCAGGGCCTTACATAGTTTTTCAGCAATAATGTAAAGAATAAGTGAATAGTAAAGATACATTTGGGGCTTTCAGGATAAAACAACTTTGAACAGAGACTAATATGTGAACCACAAATCAACCATTCATAAACCATAGGCAGCAGGCCATTCAGACAAAATACATAAAACAATGGTTTTCAGATATTGGTCAAAAAGCAGTGGAAGATTGTGGTCCCTGAGAAGAGTAAAACAAATGAGCTAAGCCTTACAAATCCCCAGCTTACTACTGGAGGCAATTTGTAGGCTACAGTTCAAGGAAGGAAGAACCCAGAGCCTAGAGGACCCAAGTAGCTGAGGAGAAAGAAACCCACATTTGAGTAGCAGCTATGATAGAGGAAGAAGCTGCAGTGTCAGAGAGGGGAGAGAGAGAGAGAGAGAGAGCTCTGGAGATCTGCAGACCCTTTAGCTTGAACCTTTAGCTTATCTGCACAGACATGAGAAGAAACCCACAAGAAAAGAATTGCCACAATGCAGGGGGTTGAAAATTCCTCATACAAAGCTGAGAAGAGTCTGTGTTTCCACCAGACAGAATGGAAAGATATCAATGAATAGAATCCTTACAAGGACATTACCTTAGTATAGGAGTTACTTTATCCCCAGGCTAAAAGCTGCTCTGAAAAGGCAATAAATAAAGCATAAAGTCAAGTCTCAAAAGAATCAAATTGATTTAAAATAACTTATCTGGGTGCCAGAAGGAAATCTAACACTATTCAAAAGAATGCAAAAAAATCTCCATCAAGCAGTGTAAAATTCATAATAAAAAATTTCCAGGAATACAGGAAAGGCAGGAATATATAACATATAATCAGGAGAAGAATTACTCAATAGAAATAGACACAAAAAAAGAGAGAGGTGTTAAGATGAGCAGACAAGGACATAAAAACAGGTATTACAAGTAAACTTCACATGTTGAAGAAAATAAAGGAGACATGAACATAATGAAGAGATAAATGAAAGGTAAAACAAATGATCCAAATAAAATATTTGGAAATATACAAAATTTAAAATACATTGAGAGGGATTCACAGATTAGACACTGAAGAAGAAACAATCAGCAAACCTGAAATCATAGCAAAAAGTAATCCGAAAAGAAGCACAGAAAGAAAATAAACAGTATTTATGATCCATGGGACAATATCAAGCAGATAATATGCATATGATTCAAAAACATATTTGTAGGAATCATGCTCAAATGTATTCCAAATCTGATGAAAACTATAAATCCAAGAAGCTCAATGAATCCCAAACAAAATAAAAATAAACAAAATTATACCAAAGCAATCATGATCAAATTGCTGAAAACCAGCCATAAAAACAAAATTTTAAAAGCACCCAGACAAACAGACACATTACATAAAGAGGAATAAAAAGCATGAGCCATTATGCAAGCTAGAAGACAAACGAGCAACATTTTTAAAGTTTTGAAGGAAAACAAACTACCAACTTAGAAATCTATTCTTAGAGAAAATATCTTTCAAAAATAAAGAATTTTTCAGATAATCAGAACCTAAAAGGATTTATTACTAGCAGATATGCATTACAAGAAACATTAAAAGAAGTTCTTCAAACAAAAAGAAACTGATATTAGACGCTAATTTTGACCTTCACAAAAAAATGAAGAGCACTGGAAATGGTAGATTTGTGAGTAAATATATGATATTTCTTTCCATTTTAAAATTTCTTGAAAAGAACTGCTTAAATAGAAGTGATAATAATAAATTATTGAATTTATAACACATGTAAACTGTATGACAAAAACAGCACATAGGAAAGGGACAGTGAAGTGGAAGCACACTGCTGTAAGCTTCTCAGACTATACATGAAGTGGTATAAGATTATTTAAAGGTAGACTCTGTAATATGGAGATGTATTTTGTAAACCATAGAGCAACCACCAAAATTAAATAAGTAGACAAATAAATGAAAAAAAGAGATTTGGCTAGGAAAGTTATAAATGCACTTAGAAAGGAGTCATAAAAAATTATTACTTAATCCAAAAAAAAGCAAGAACAAATAGAAAACAAATAGATTTAAATCCAGACCTATTGATAGCTACATTAAAATTAATAATTATATTAAATAAGTTAATTGTAAAACAGAGATTGTTATAGTGGATTAAAAAGCAAGCCCCAACTAAATACTGTTACAAGAAACCCATCTCAAGTATAAAACAGTTTAAAAGTAAAAGGATGAAAAAAAATACCATAAAAACACTAAACTTAAGAAAGCTTATGTAGGGACTTCTCTGTTGGTGCAGTGGTTAAGAATCTGCCTGCCAATGCAGGGGACAAGGGATTGAGCCCTGGTCTGGAAGGTCTCACATGCCGTGGAGCAACTAAGCCCGTGAGCCACAACTACTGAGCCTGTGTGCCACAACTACTGAAGCCTGTGCACCTAGAGCCCATGCTCCGCAACAAGAGAAGCCACCACAATGAGAAGCCTGCGCACCGCAATGAAGAGTAGCCCCTGCTCGCCACAACTAGAGAAAGCCTGCGTGCAGCAATGAAGACCCAACACAGCCAAACATAAATAAATAAATAAAAAGAGTAAATTTAAAAAAGAAAAGAAAGAAAGCTTGTGTAACTGTATTTCCTACTCTCAAAGTAGTTCAGAAAAAGAAACATAGGGTGATTACGAAGAATATTTTATAGTGTTAAGGTGTCAATTTGTCATTGAGTCATAACAATCCTAAATTTGTATGCATGTGAAAAGAAGCTTCAAAATACATGAAGCAAGAACTGGTAGAACTGATAAGAGACACATTCACAACTTGAGTTGGAGACTTCAACACTCCTCTCTCAATAATTAATAGAACAAACAGAAAATTAGAAAAAGTAAAAAGACTGGGAAATGTTATCAACTAATTTGACCTAACTAACATTTATGGAACAGTCCACCTAACAACGAATGAGCATTCTTTTGAGTGTACACTAAATACTCACCAAGGAAAGCTATATTCTGAGGCATAAAACACATTTCTATAAATCAACTAAATTGATTAAAAAAGAATTGAAGTCTTATTGATTGAAAATTATTTTATTTGATCCTTCAATGGAATTAAATTAGAAATCTAAAACTTTTTTCTGAAAATATTTCAAATATTAGAAAATTAAATAACACATCTAAATAACATATAGGTCAAACAAAAAATGACAAAGGAAATTTTAAAATATCTTAAATTCAGTTAGGATTAAAACACAACATAAAATCAGTAGGGTGCTTACAGTGAAATCTATAACTTTAAATACTTATATTAGAAACCAAGAATGATCTTAAATCAGCAATCTAAGCTTGAAAAAGAAAAGCAAATAACAAAAGTAAGATTAAAGATAAAAGCAAATATTAAAGAAATGGAAAACAGAAAAACAAACGAGAAAATTGATGACAGAAAAAGCTAGCTCTTTGAAAAGATCAACAAAATTGGTAAATTTCTAGTGAGACTGATCAGGAGAAAAAAAGAAATGACAAACTATCAAAATCAGGAATGAAATGGAGGCATCACCACAGATCTAGATGTATTAGAAGGAAAACAGAGATATTATGAACAATTTTATGCCAATACATTTGGCCCCTGAGATGAAATGGAAAACTTCTTGAAAGTCACAAATTTCCAAAGCTAATTCAAGATGAAACAGATTATCTGAATAGTAGATCTGTTAAAGAAATTGCATTTGAAAAAAAAAAAAGAATTTGTATTTAATAACCTTACTACAAAGAAAACACTAGGCCCCAGGTGGTATCACTGGAGATAATGAATTCTGCCGAACATTTAAGGAAGAAATAATACCATTTCTATACAAACTTTTGCAGAAAATAAAAGCTTTACACTGATACCAACCATGGAAACTATAAGATGAAAAAACGACAAATCAATATGCCTCATGAACATAAACACAAACATCCATAGCAAAAATGGTAGCAAATCAAATCCACCAATAGATAAAAGGAAATAAGTTGTGACCAACTGAAGTGTATCCTAGAAAAGCAAGGTTGGTTTAATACTCAAAGTCAATCATTGTGTTTCCCTATTAACCAACTGAAAAGAAAAACTAAGAGATCATATAAATAAATGTAGAAAAAGTATTTAACAAAATGTATCATCCATTCTCAGGAAACAAGAAATAGAAGGGATCTGCCACAATATGATCAAAGACAACTTCAAAAACCCTTTCTTCCTAAATTTTGGAATAAGGCAAAAGATGTTTGCTCTCACAACTTCTATTCAACATTGTACTGCAGGTCCTAGCTAGTACGATAAGGCACATAAAAATAAGGGAATGGGACTAGAAAAAACTGAGTACTTATCCAAATTCTCATAGCTAGAACGTAGACGAATAAAGTATCCTTGTCTCTAGTCTGCTCTGATGGCACTGTGTTCTTCACCTCAGTGCACCTCCTGTCCAGTAAAACAATGGGAAGAATATTTTATTTTATTCTATTCTTGGTGAAGGAGTTATTTCATAACTGTAGTTCAAGATGAAAACAGTTTCACCCATTGGGCAGAATCATAGATAACACACTATTCTCTGCACAACACTATTAGAGATCCCCCTCTACATAAGCAGCTCACACTGTACCCACTATTTTGGACATAAGGTTTTTGTGGGAAGCTCTAAAAGTGCATGCAGCAAAAAACCCATTCAATATAATAAGCAAGGTACGTGGCGTGAACATATCTTGCGGGAAAACAAAAATGCCTTAGCAAAAGTATCTGCTTTCAATCTCCAGAGGAGAACCTTGAATTTCAGGACATCTAAGTAATTAGCTTACAGTCACAAATCAAGTTTTAAAATGGGAGGGAGGAGGAGATGGTGGGTTTTGAAAGAAACCCTGAAACTCCATTAATGGTTTTGTGCTCTGACCACAAAACCTCTATCCCTCTCTAACCCTAGCCATAGAAATATTCCTCTGCTTGCTATTTGACGGTCTGTGCCAGTTCTGCATAGCTTCCTTGAATCAGAAGGAAAGGTTTCTTTTAGGACTCCATATTTCTTTCTGAGAACAAGCTGAATTGCTAGAGGCAAGGCGGGAGTTCCTCAAGCAAACAAAGGAAACAGTTGAAAGGACCCTTACCGAGGCCACAAAACCGGTCCTCCAGAAAACCAGTCTTTATCTCTAACCCCTTTGCAGAGGTTGGCAAGAATACACAGCGTTTCCTGAGAGAGATTACCTGGGTAGTGGCTGCAGTAGCGGCAGAGCTGTGTGTCAGCATATTGAGTCAATGGAAGTACACAAGCTCTGCCAAAGCAAAGCAGACAGGATGCAGGCTGCTGGTTCCAGGGTGAAGCTGGCGTCAGGTGCTGGGGATTTTTTCTACCTTTTGATGGGGCAAGAAACAACTCTTGCCTCCTTCTTTGAAAATCCACTTCACAAGTTCTTTAACAGTTGAAGTGAATAGATCTATATATGGCTTTGTTTTCACTGAACAAAGAATCATCCTGATTCTTGTTTTTTACAATGGTGAAGGCCAAAGGCACAGAAATGTGGATACTCACTTAAACAAGTAAAGATGGCTGGCTTTTTCAGTTAATTCGTCCTACTGAGCAAAGAACACACTACACTAGGCTTCGTGAAAAAGGAAAAAATACCAATTATTAACAGCTAAATTTTATTGTATGTTTATGTATAAGCCACTGTGCAAATCTTTTTAAAAATCTTAACACAGTCTTATGTGTTACTATTTGCATTTCCCAGTTGATGAAACAGGGACTTGAAAGGGTTAGTAGTTTGCTTGCTGACAAAAAGTTAAGTGACGATGCCAGATTTGAAACTAGTTTTGTTTGATTCCAATACCTATCTATAATTATTCTAAATTCCTTTTAAAAGAGACAAAACAGTTTCTGATCTCAAAGCAATGTATTTCTTTCGTTAACTGCACGGCAGATTGCCAGCCAGTCAGAATTAGCTATAGACCTCAGAACCTGAGCTGACAGAAATGTAAAACTCTTACTGTTTCCATACCTCCCTTTTCTGTCATGTTTTGAAGGGCTCCCAGTTGTAAATGGAATAGCTTTGGCAGGGACCCTCCTTGCCTCAGTTCTACTGCGTTCAGTGATTCTGTGTTCAACAGTATGCTCTCCTCTGAGCTCAGAACAAAGCCACGGGGAAGTCCCTTGGATAACCTTTATGCTGGTAGATGGATCACCAACTAGATTTAGATGGACATATTTAGAATTCAGAGTCTGAAATGGGTTAGCTCTAATCAAGGTTGCTGAAATATGTTCCTGCCTGTTAATAGGGGCTGCCTGCTAGCTTATCAGAGGTGTGCCAGGCTTAGCAATAACTGTGATTATGTTAAAATGGTAGAATAACTTAATAAAATACATGTGAGAAATATATATGTACGTATACATATATGTGTACATATGCATTTGTATATATGTACATATAATATAAAATATATACATATAATATATACAGTATATGTATATATTGGTGTCTGACTATTTAGGAACCAGTTGAGCATATGTCCAAATACATTTAACAATGAGTTATACTGATCAAACTATTTGAAGCCTCCAATGCAATATAAATGCTTATATTATTTTATTCATTTGTTATTTATGGAAATCATTACATTTTAGACATAGTAGTAAGCTCTAAAGATACAAATAAAAATATATATATTGTTTCTGTCCTCAGGGAGTTCATTTGCCATTTTTATCTAATGATATCTTTTAATGAAAATGACTGTTTTTTCTCCTTTTTTTTTTTTTTTGATATAGTTTGCAATACATTTTCAGTTTAACTTGGGGCTTGTATTTTCTACAATTTAGCAGACTAGATAATCAGATATTCTGAACAACTTTTCTGACAAAAATGGCTGAAATGTTGTGCGTGTGTGTATTTAGAATATTTTAAGCGCATTACTAAACTGGCAAGAAAGTATATAACACAGCAAAACAAAGTATATGGAGAGGTAAAAAGCAAGCAAGTACAAAATCCAGCTTTGACCCTAAGGAAATCTGTTGAATCCTGGTGAACTTGAACATATGTTTTGAAGCCCATGTAAGGCACAGAAGAAAGTAGGCAAACCTTAGGGCACACCTAAAGTAGAAAGTCTAATGGTAGGCCCTCACATAAAGTTGAGACTTCATTGGAATACAATTTCCTCCTAGAAGTAAATAGCAAGGAAGCATTTTTTTCCTTCATTTTGGCACTAAGTGTAAAGAAAAAAGCCACTCTTAAGAATTTGGAACTATAAGCCAGCCCTCAAACAGGTTTTTGGCCCAAGTTAAAACTTTCTGGGTGGTACAAAAAAAATTCAAAGAGAAATTTTGATATAAAAGTGTCCTGGATTTTACTGCCTTCTCCAGGTGATAAGAAGAAGCAAAACAAAGTCCTCTCTGAAGGACTTTAATTTCAACATGACCTGAAAAACTTCTCTCAGATAATGATCCAAGAGATATGAGCAAAAAGCCAAAAATTGCAAATATACAGGTAAACAAAGAACCATGAGTAAGAGCCAGAATAAATAACACTGCTGAATCATACAGACAAAATTCCAGATATTGGAATTATCAGATTCTGGATATAAAATTTAAATGCTTGATATGTTTCAAGGAGTGAAGTCTGAAAACATAAGCAATAAACCAAAGACTCTTAAGAAAAACAGATCTGAAGAAATATAATTTGAAAATTCAAGTGGCAATAAATTAAATGAAAGTAAACAATGAATGGATTAAAAGAAGATTAGAAATAAGTGAGGAGAAAATTAGTAAAAGAAAAATAGGTCCAAAGAAATTATCCAGAATGTTCTGAAGTAGACATATTGAAATAATGAAAGAGATTGATAAAATAAGCAGAGAGAATGGAAAAGTCCAACATACTCTAATTAGAATTCCAGAAGGAAATAATAGTGTGAATGAGGAAGAAGCAATATTTGAAGAATTAATAATGGGGAATTTTCCAGAAAGACACCAACTCAAACCCAAGAAGTTTAAAAATAAATCCACACCTAGACCTATCCTAATGGAACTGTAGGACACCAAAGACGAAGAGATTTAAAAAGCAGTCAGTGAGAAAAGTTTAACTTGGGTTTTGTTATTTGTCTCAAAACAAAATGATAACCAATCAGAGCTTGCAAAAGAAAGAATTATTGCCATTTTTAGTGGATTCCAGTAATGTTTTTGAATAAATGAATCAATTGTAAGCCGCAGATCCAAGATGAAACCTTCTGATCCCCAGATCTGTGTTTTAAAATATATATCACTCACTTTGCAAATAGATAGGAAAGGATGCAAAGCTATGGTCCTGAAATTTTGATCATGCCTGTATTGCTGTAAAGATCTATAGCCAACCTCTCAGACTTTAAACATTGCACAATTCTACCAAAATAATTTATCCTGATTATCACTTTTGCCTTGCTACATCACTGATTAGAAACTTTGAAAGAGTATCTACTTCCTAGCACATCATAACAAAACACCTCTCAGAACTGTGGAACAGTATTGGCTAACGGTTGCACCCTAGAAATGGCTGGATATGGGTTTAAAGTTATAGATATATGACCTGGAAATTTTCCTAATGTATTTAAGTTTTCTTGGCTTGTAAACTGGAAATAATAATGGCATCTACAATTTGTGGCAAGGATTAAGAGAAATAATATATGTCAATTTCTTTGCACAGTACTGACTCAGAATAAATTGTCACTGAAGTTGGCTGTTACTATTAGATAATCATTCTATTTCTTCACTTTTTTATCTTCTATTGTACTCACCCCAAACCCTTCTCCTTACTCTCTTGTCCTGCTGGCTTCTGCTTCAAGGTCAGTGGTTCTCAAAGTGAGGCCCCCACATTATCAGCATCACCTAGGAATTTGTTAGAAATTCAGATTCTTGGGTCTCACCCCAGACCTACTGAATGAGAAACTCTGGAGGCAGGGCTCAGCAGTCTGCGTTTTAACAAACCCTCCAGGTGATGCTGATACACATGAGGACCACTGTTCTGAGCCATTGTATGTGTAGTTCAGCTCTTCTCAACATGTAGGCTTTTGCAAACCTGTGGAGAGGCTCTTGGTTGTCACAATGCTTGATAATCCCTACTGGCAATTAGTGGGGCAGGAATGCTAAATGTCCCCAGATACTCACTTCCTAAACCTTCACCTCCTTCTGCACCTGTTGAAATCCTGTGCAATTTCCAAGGATTGGCTCCTTTACTCTTTATCTTCTTTATCTATTTCAGTCCAGACCATGATCTCTCTGAGGATATGACTATAGACATTTTGCATATTTAATATTCCCTCAGATTCCATTAGTTTAGTGGATAAGACCATAGGCCAGGAAGCTAGAACGCCTGGATATAAATCCTACCTCTGTGACTTAACATGCAGCCTTGGATTTTATTACTTACCCTTTCTGAGCCTCAGTTTCCTCATCTGTAAAATGGGGTTAGTAATGGTACATACATTAAAGAGTTGTGTGGATTAAGCCTTTAGAAGAGTGCTTGGCACAAAGTACAAGTACAAAGTACAAGTACAAAGTACAAATGTTGGCTCTTATTCTGTATCCCCTTTGGCATCTACATAATGCTGAGAACTTACTACAGGCCTCATACATTTCATTGACTCATTAATTGGCCAAAGAACCTCAGACCTTATTCCCAATTCAACCTCCGCACATTCATTAGAAGACTCAGGGGAGTAATGATCACCAACTTTAAATTCATAAAGTACTGCCATGTAGAAAGAAGAATTGGCTTATTCTTTATTGCTTCAGAACATAGGACTTGGAACTAAGTTTCAGGATGAGTAATAGAGTACATTTGCTCTGTGTCCCTGCTGCATCTCTTCCTCCAGTTCCTGTGACAGAAGAGGTCAAAGATTTGGGAATTTTGGATGCTAGCCATCTCTTTCAATTTCTTTCTACTTGAGAGATATGGATGAGAACACAATCATATTTCCAGAGCCTCTGAGATTCTTTCTATTTGATTCATGTTCTTCTTAATGGTTTTGCTCAAAAAGAGACTTGTTTCCTGCCAATTTCTGGTGGCTGTCCTCCATCACCTGCCCTTTTGTTTCCCAGAAACCCACAGGCTATTAGCTTAAGTACGCATCACTGGCAGGGGCCCTACCTTTGGCAGCACTAAGAGCAGCATGGGCCGATGAAATGCTCCTTGGAGACTGCCCATCCAAACACCGAGTGCATCCAAAGCTAGAGGTGATGACATCTTAGCCTGATGTGGAAGAAGTACACAGGGTTCTGGATGGTTATGTAATAAGGGAAAGAAGAGGAGGTGGTGCATGACTGTGGAAAGAGAGCATCCCAGGGGTAGACTTTGGTTTTGTGAGGAAGCCTGAGAATAAGAAAGGTGATTTAGGCTCTATTTTGCATGTGATGTCATACTAACAAAGGTAGCCAAAAACCCCTGTGGAAGGAAAATGCAGTTCTTATTGTTGGCATGAAGGAAAAGAATAGGTCTGGGCCTTTGTTCATTTGTCTGTGAGACTCCCTAAAATTGAACTCTTACTTCACTAAGTAGTCATCCCAGGCAGCAAATTAATTCACAAAATAATCTAATAAATAAATATCCTGGAAAACATTTATGGCAACATCCAACATGTATTAAACTATGGTATCAAATGAGCTAATTCTATCTATGACGATCTGTTTGTTGATTCTGTAGTTAAAAGGAGGAGGAAGAGAAGAAAGAAGAGGAGAAGGAAGGATTGCAGGATTATTTCAGCCAAGACCAATCTTGGCAGGACTGTCAGGCCCCCAGGCTCATCCTTAGATTGGCCAGTTTATGGCTTCCATTTGATCAATTTAACCAGGGGAAACTATGACTGGTGAATGGACTCACAGCAATGAAGCGCACAACAGAGAAATGAACAAAACCAGACTATTTCTTTATTAGTTTAAGCTGAGAGGTAAACATTCTAAAGAAACTGATTACCACAGGAGCAAATGGTATCATTTTATACTCAACTGGAAAAAAAAAATGGACAAAAGACTTGAATACATTCTTTCACAAAAGAAGATATGAAAATGGCCAATAACTGTATGAAAACATACTTAATCTGGGAAATGCAAACTAAAACCACAATGCAATGAGACTGCATATCTACCAGAATGGCTAAAATTACTTAGTCATTGGCAATAACAGATCAAATGGACTTTCAAGCACTGCTGGTGGGGATAAAAGTGTGTAGCACCACCCTGGAAAACTTGACGGTATCTGTTAAAACTGAAACTACACATACCCAAGTCCCAGGAATTTCATTTGGAGGCCAATACGCCAATTTCCCAAAATTTACCAAAAGGTACATATGTGAATGTTCATAGCAACATTACTCATAACACCCCCCACCCTTGAAAGTTGTCCCTGTCCTAATTTCTGGAACATGTGATTTATTAGTTTACATGACAAGGGGGAATTAAGGTGGTAGATGGAATTAATGTTGCAGATCGAATGAAGTTGCTAATCAGCTGACTTTAAAATAGAGAGATGATCCTGGATTATCCAGTTGGGCCCAAGTGTCCTTAAAAGGTCAGGAGGGAGGCAGAAGAAAACCAGGAAGATGACAGTGTTAGAAAGATTCAGCCCAACATTGCTGGCTTTGAAGTTGGAGGAAGAGGGCTGTGAGCCAAAGAATGTGAGCAGCTTCTAGAAAGTGGAAACGGGTTCTCCTAGAGCCTTCAGAAGAAATGCAGCCTTGCTAACACCTTGATTTTAACTCAGTGAGAACCGTTTTGGATTTCTGATGTTCAGAACTGTTAGATAATAAATTTATGTTATTTTAAGTCACTAAGTTTGTGGTCATTTGTTAGAGCAGCAATAGGAACTCATACACTATGTTATTGGGTTGCAGAAAAGCCATGGATCCCCAAACAAACAGTAATATAATTTATATTTGACTTTTGAGTATAATTAAAGGGAACATACCTGGATCCAACCCTCCCCTCCCCAAAACACACACTTGCAATCTTTAGTCATTTACATTTCTGCCCATGACATTCCCCTTCTAATGGCATCTTGGTATCAGGATTCAAGGAGGAAACTGGGCAGCCAGGGACTGATTGCAGTTACTATGGGTTAATTGACAGACACCTGAATGGCTGCACAGGCATTGTCTGTATTGCCTGGAGTCAAAATGGAATTGTGCAGATGGAGAGAGAAAAACGTGTTTACTCTCTGGCAAAGAGGATATCTGCAAAAGAAAGCAGTCCTTTTGCTGACAAAGTTAGTGATTTGTGGATCTGCAAAACTAGGACATAAAACACTCAGGTGCAAATAGATGTCTGTACATATAAAAGTGAAATAAGTAATTGGAGGTTTCTGTGAGAAAGTCAATTGATTAAGTCCATATCCAGGAACAATGCAAAGCCAATCTATGATCCAGGTTGAAGAGCCGAACCATGCACCGAGGGCAACCAAGGGGTGGCTTAGGGAAGCAAAAATATCCACAGTCCTCCTCAGCCCCATCACCCAAATCACTCTAAATAAACACCTAACCCAAGTAGAAATATGAGTACTATGTAAACACAGCTTAAGCTACTGGCAAATAAACAGTTTCTTCATAAAAGTAGTATGCTTGTCCTCCAAAAGGAGTTTCAAAGGAGTCCTCTACCCCCGATTCCTGTGAGATCACAGGTCCCATGCCCTTCCTATATGGAAATTCTGGAGATGTCATAGCATACATCAGGGGTAGTTTTCTTTCATTTTATAAGCACAAAGGGGCTTCCCTGGTGGCGCAGTTGTTGAGAGTCCGCCTGCCGATGCAGGGGACGCGGGTTCGTGCCCCGGTCCGGGAAGATCTCACATGCCGCGGAGCGGTTGGGCCCGTGAGCCATGGCCGCTGAGCCTGCGTGTCCGGAGCCTGTGCTCCGCAACGGGAGAGGCCACAACAGTGAGAGGCCCGTGTACCGCAAAAAAAAAAAAAAAAAAAAAAAAAAGCACAAAGTGAAAGAAAGGAACAGGTACTATACTGAAGCAACAGTGAGATGCCAAGAACTTGGAAATAAAATTAACAAGATTAGCTTCTGAGAGAAAAATAAAATCAACACACAAAGCTGACTTATACAAGGTTACCTTAAAAACAAAGACTTAGGCCAGCAAGCCCTGCTTAGAAGCAGATTTAGGGTATTAGCATATTTAAAGAAACAATGCAACAATCAGAAAGAAAACCATCAAAAAACTGACAGAAGCAAATGCTAGCTGGGCACACTCAAACACAGTGCAGGAGGGAGGTCTATGAAGTTTGCCTCCCTGGGATGGAGATGGCTGCTGAAGTCTATCAGGTTCTGATCAGACTAGACAGATAATCCAGCTGACTCCCCTGGTTCTGATTATATGTTCATCAAGTAATCTTTTGATCATTGTTTTAGTTCATTTGGGCTGCTATAACAAAATATCACAGACCGGGTGACTTATAAACAACAAATGTTTATTTCTCACAGTTCTGGAGGCTAGAAAGTCCAAGATCTGGCCCCAGCATGCTCACCTTCTGGTAAAAGCCTCCTTCCTGTTTAGTAGTCGGTGCCCTCTCATTGTTTCCTCACAAGGTATAAGGGGCAAGGGATCTTGGCGGGGTCTCCTTTATAAGAGCACTTACCCATTCATGAGCACTCCACCCTCACAACCTAAGCCTCTCCCAAAGGCCCACTTCCTAATACTATTATCTTTTTTTTTTTAACATATTTATTGGAGTATAATTGCTTTACAATGGTATGTTAGTTTCTGCTTTATAACAAAGTGAATCAGCTATACATATACATATATACCCATATCTCCTCCCTCTTGTGTCTCCCTCCCACCCTCTGTATCCCACCCCTCTAGGTGGTCACAAACGGCCAAGCTGATCTCCCTGTGCTATGCAGCTGCTTCCCACTAGCTATCTATTTTACATTTGGTAGTGTATATGTCCATGCCACTCTCTCACTTTGTCCCAGCTTACCCTTCCCCCTCCCCATGTCCTCAAGTCCATTCTCTACCTTTGCGTCTTTATTCCTGTCCTGCCCCTAGGTTCTTCAGAACCTTTTTTTTAGATTCCATATATATGTGTTAGCATACAGTATTTGTTCTTCTCTTTCTGACTTACTTCACTCTGTATGACAGACTCTAGGTCCACCCACCTCACTACAAATAACTCAATTTCGTTTCTTTTCATGGCTCAGTAATATTCCATTGTACATATGTGCCACATCTTCTTTATCCATTCATCTGTCGGTGGACACTTAGGTTGCTTCCATGACCTGGCTATTGTAAATAGAGCTGCAATGAACATTGTGGTACATGACTCTTTTTGAATTATGGTTTTCTCAGGGTATATGCCCAGGAGTGGGATTGCTGGGTCGTATGGTAGTTCTAGTTTTAGTTTTTTAAGGAACGTCCATACTGTTCTCCATAGTGGCTGTATCAATTTACATTCCCACCCACAGTGCAAGAGTGTTCCCTTTTCTCCATACCCTCTCCAGCATTTATTGTTTGTAGATTTTCTGATGATGGTCATTCTGACTGGTGTGAGGTGATACCTCATTGTACTTTTGATTTGCATTTCTCTAATGATTAGTGATATTGAGCAACCTTTCATGTGTTTGTTGGATACTATCATCTTTGGGGGTAGGATTTCAACATATGAATTTGGGTGGGGGGTCATAAACATTCAGACCACAACAATCATAATGCAACGATAGGGAAAGAATACATTAGTCAGCAATCAGGAGCACTTTATCTGGTTAAAATGGTTGTGTTTATATCATAAACTCATATATTGTTTTTCTAGTTTAATTTGAACTATGCACCATCTTTCCACCTAATTAACAGCCACCCCAAAGAGCCCTAGGAGCCTTAAACTCTTTGTCTTAAAGAGAAGGATTTTGCCCCCTCTCAGTTGGGTGGGAGTGGTCATAATTTCCACCAGAGCAGTAGTGTTGCCCACAGGAAGGCTGGGGTGATTTCGAAGTCTTCTCAGACTATCTGGGATAGGGTTCATGCTCCACCAATGTTACATTGTCTTGTGTGAGCTACAAACTAGCTGCCACTAAAGACCTTCTTCTCAGAGAGAACCCAAGCCCTGATCTTCCAAAACATCTCATTCTCCTGTGTGCCGACAAGTATGCACAGCTAAGTAAACACCAAGGAAAGAGACTTATTCATGAACGGAAAATTAAAACATGAAAAAAAAAAAAACTGGCTAGAAATTGAAGAGGATACCCTAGAGGGGCTTGTCTCAGGAAGAAACACAGAGGCCAAGTCACATGAGCCCTTGATTCTATTCCAGTCCAACCACGTGCAACAAGCTTTGTGGCCTGGGGGACCCACTAGGGTCAGCTAGCTTGGATCGGATGTGATGTGTGTTTCCTGGCTAATAAAAACACTAGTACCCATGGCTCTAATTTTTACTTTTCATTAAATTATTTTTATTGGCATGCTATTTAAATCTGTGCAAACGTAAACCTGGGTATAAATTCCTTATGTTCACACAACTATAAATTTCTAGAACCAAGATAATTCAAATTAAATCTATTAATTTAAGATGATAGATGATGTTACTTTGCTGAAATACAATCTCTCTTTACTCTCTGACTGTGGCACTGGATGCCAGAGCACGGATTTTTAGGTTTGGCAACCTGTGCTTCTGTGCACTGAGAGAACTCGGTGTTCCCAACACAGTTCTTTGTTTAAACTCCTATGACACTTTTGTTCACAGCCTGCATCTTGATGGCATTGGCCTTCACTAATGTATTTATTTTTTTCTCTGTTCTTTTCCTTTCTACTTGAGGCCAATAAAGTTGTAAACACAAACGCCAACTCCAACACAGAAATTATGCAGCCATGTTCAGGTAGTCATTTGATGGCTCAGAAAGAGCTCATATTCACGTATTTAGATTATTTTCAAATTAAACACAAATTTTAAAAAAATTACTATAGAGAGTCAAGCAAACTTTCACACTCAAGTTTGAGAAACTGGTGGAATCTTGTTCCTTGACTGAACACCATGTCATGTTTCACTCCCTCCTTCCAATGTGCAGGAAATACTAAGACTTATAATCAATGTTTCCTTTTTGCTCTCAGCTCACAAAATGGTTGGGGCAACCTTAAATCCTTTTCTTTGATTTTGCACTCTGTGTCTCTGAGTTTCTCTTTAAGGTTATGTAAGTTGTCTGGGGGAATATTTACATAGCCAGACCCATCTTCCTCTCAAGGAAAAATAAAAGCCTGGAAAAGAGTAAGATTTGCGTGATAGTTAGTGCCTATCCTTTTTCAGTTTTGTAAAAGAGCAACAGCCTTTTTTTAACAGAGCAGAACAGTGGGTAGGACTGGAAAAATTTCCCAAACTGTTTCTTTTTTCCCTACTCACACCTGTTAGAGCAGAAGAATTACCCCTGCCTTTGCCTTCTACTCCATTTCTGACTTCCCTTGGGAGATGAAATGTACTTTTAGAATGGAAGGAAATAAACATTAAAATGTTACAAATTTGAAACGTTGGTTACCAAAGTTTCTGGCATATCTACATCAGTTCCGCATCTAATCAAATAATTTGGGCATAAAGCAAGGGTCTTGACAATGCTCCCAGAGGCCAGTGAACCCGCTCCCTCAACACCCATTGATTTAAAATGCCAACTTTACCGTGGATAAATTTCCATATAAATGCAGGGCAATTGTTGAACTCCAGGCTGCCACTGCTAATCTATCAGTCTATTCCCAGGAGCATTAAACTGTTTTAAATACTATAAAGAGATAATGAGCTTCTGCGTCTGACCCCCTTGCTTTCTTATTTTTCTTTCATAATTCCATTTTTTTTTCTTTTTCTCTTTTTTCTCTACATTGGAGATTCCATCATCTTCATTTTTAGATCTATAATTTGGTTTTCAAGCCTTCTTTTGAAAAAAATTTAGCAAGCATGATTATTGTTTATAAGAGCTGTTTTTTTATCTTTCCTCCTTCATTGCAGCCTGCTCTTATTTTGAGTCTGAAATATTCTCCTAAGTGTCTCTAACAGTAATAGATTAGAATGCTCTAAAGTTCTTTTTTGTTTCTTGAGTCAATGGTTCTGCTTTTTACCTCTACCTCTAGGTTCTTTATTGCTGCTACTTTCCCTAAATTATCTAGATATTTTTGGTTGTCTTCATTAATCTGATCCCATTTTCTTTGTATCCTACAAAAATTCTTAAAAATTTATATTTCCTATAGCAATCTTTTTACAGCATTGTTAAGGACGTACTGATTTTCAAGTATCTTTACTCTAATTTCATTGAAAATTTGGGAATAAAATTTAGTTCACCATCTTGAATAATTTCGTAAATTTTTAAAACAAAATTCAAGGTGCTTCTTTAAGGAAAAGATTAAGCTGAGGCAGAACATGACATTTCATACTTCATGCAAGGGTATATTTTCATATATGCTCACTGATCTGAAATGTCATCTTCATCATATACTAAACTTCTTTATAAATCTAAGCTTATTTCTGAACTTTATACTATCTCATTGATCTATCGACCAATTCCTATAACACTCTGTTTTTAAATAGTTACTGCTTCAATTGCTCCCATTTTCTCAGCAGATATCCACTTGTAATTTGGAAGAGATTGTGAAAAATAGTAATAATACAGATGTGTACTAAACCTTGAAATTTCATTTCCTTCTTGCAGGCATTCTTGATGAACAGAAAAACAAATGATTATATGAGATTTCCTCAGCATTTGTGATCACTTGTATCTTGTCTCAAATGGTCTACTGTAGTCCCCTCATATCTGTGAGAGATATGTTTCAAGACCCCCAGTGGATGCCTGAAATAGTACTGAATCCTATATATACTATGTTTTTTCCTAGACTAACAAGTGGGTAGAGTACACAGCATGGATACACTAGGCAAAGGGATGATCCATATCCCAGGTGGGACAGACCAGGCAGTGCAAGATTTCATCACACTATTCAGAAATGTATCAATTGTTTATTTCTAGAATTATCTATTTAATATTTTTGAACTGCAGTTGACCATGGGTAAACCATGGATAAGGGGGAACTACTATATAACATATAATATCTCCACTGATATTATATTCTTATGATATCCTCAAATATAGTGGATAATGCCTCCATTAATATCTCCACTTTACAGAAGAAGAAACTAAAGCCTGGAGAACTTAATATTTACTCAAGGTTATGCAATCAGCAAGTGGGAGGACGTGAACTCAGATCTCACTCCAGATCTCAGACTCATCTTCTGTATAATAAGGGCCACTTTTCATTCACACAGTGGAGGTTTTTTATTCATTTGTTAGAATGTCCTTTATTAACTAGCTTGTCCTTCTGCTCCAAGTGACTTAGAAAACAAGTTCATTGCTGACTGTCTACCTGTGGAAGGCAGAACTGTGTTTGCCTGACCATGTGTTCAAAGCAAGGTAATTCAAACACTATGGCACCCAGCATGGGGATGGACACAGCTCCCTGAAGGTCAGGCTTTTTTTTCCCACACCAAAAGGTCACAGTAGCCCCAAAGGCTTTAAATTGCCAAATTTTGTCTACTCCTTAATACACCTGCAAGATATGCCCACATATCTAGGCCACAAGCTTAAATAAAGAGATTTTTAAATGCAATCATGCAAAAACATGTATATCAGAAGACAAAGACAGAAGGAAAATACAGAAATGAAAATGTTTATGTATATGAGGGAGGTTAACAAAAAAAAAACTCTTTCTTTTAAAATCTGTGGCAATATCATTGTCTTTACAGTTTTAAACAGTAATTTTTATTTATTTAATTTAAAAATGTGATCAGAGGCATCCTGGATTAAAGACTAATTAAAGATTTTTCTCCGAAATATATGTTGATTTGCCTTAAAGAGTTTCTCTTCTTCTTTTGTCCTCCCTCTAACTAAGCTCAAGAATATGTGAAACAGTCAAAAGGAGGAATTGGGATCAAAGGGCCTGGGTAGTGACAACCAAAGAAACAGCTGGGGGATCATAAAAGCAAGCTAAAGAAAGGACTCAGAGAAAGAGAGAAAAGAAAACAGATCTTTTTGGCTTCCAACCACTCTAAGAGGAAAGAGTCAAAATTAAAAAAAGGAGGAAAGACTGCTCGAAGTAAATATAAAGACCCAGGAAGGGTAGGAAAGGAAGAGGGACAGATTAGGGAGAGAGATAAAGAATAAAGGAAAATGAAAGGACTTGAAAAAACAGGAAATCCATTTGAAGAGGACAGGGAGGAAAGGATAACAGCTGAGATTTAAGGAAAATGTTGGTCAGATATGAACATTAATTGTTTTATGTTTTCATACAGTTGGCCGCTGCAAATGTGAAACATGCCCCATTTCTAAATACCCAAGAAAAAGAGGTCACACCCTATGTGAAAATGAAAATAAAACTCGTTTCATTTCCAGGCTCCTGTTTCTTTTCCCTTTCTCATTTCCCAATGTCCTCAAAAGTTTCAAACACAAAGATATTTATGGTGATTTAATCTGGTTACAAAAGCTCAGAGGGTGAGAAATTTTAGCTTGCCTACCAAAGCCTGGTCCCAGAAGGCCAAGGTCTTAGACAGGACAATGATTCATTGACCAAACCCAAAGCAAAAATAATTACCTAAAACTTGGAAAATAAAGCAAGGAGATCACTGCCAGATTTTTCGTGATCTATTAGAGCATTTTCTAACAAGCCTGCTGTTGAGTCTCCTGATTCTCTAGGGCCGTCATTTAATTTGACTTAATATTTATTATTAATTAAGGCTCAGACTCTGCGTAAAGTTAAGTGTTTACTTATAGAAGATTGATAAGTTGTGAGGTACCTTTGTCCAGTGGAGATAAAAATAATAAATTCCCAGTAAAAAAGATAACCTCAGAGTTTACAATTTTATTGACCTCTTAGGACATTAACAGTTTTGTATGTAACTTAACCTTATTTCATCATGCTTTCCTTCACCAACTATATATACTTCTTTATTTCTGAGTCTCTTTTACCATCCTGCTGCTTCTCTCATTCATGATTTAAACTAACCTTTGACATGTGCTCCATATATATTTGTATGTGTTTTTTTTTTAAATAAATTTATTTATTTATTTATTTTTGGCTGTGTTGGGTCCTCGTTGCTGCACATGGGCTTTCTTTTAGTTGCGGCGAGCAGGGGTTACTCTTCATTGAGGTACACAGGCTTCTCATTGCAGTGGCTTTTCTTGTTGCGGAGCACAGGCTCTAGGCGCATGGGCTTCAGTAGTTGTGGCACATGGGCTCAGTAGTTGTGGCTCACGGGCTTAGTTGCTCCACGGCATGTGGGATCTTCCCGGACCAGGGCTCGAACCTGTGTCCCCTGCATCGGCAGGCAGATTCTTAACCACTGTGTCACCAGGGAAGCCCCTGTATGTGTTTTTAAAGGTTTAAAATCCATACTTTTACAATATTAACAACAGAAATAATACATATTTAGTGATTTGTATGATGGATGCTAAAATTTACTTATGTGCCAGGACATTGTATTAAGTACTTTGTGAGCATTACCTCACAACAACCTGTGAGTTTGGGGAAACTGAGGCCTAGAAAAGATAAGTAATTTTTCAGGATCATCCATGAGCAGAGGAAGGATTGGAAATCTGGAGCAATTTAGTAAGAATCCTGCATTCTTGCTATTGCATTGTATTTTTCTGCTAAAGTACAGTGATGATGTCCATCATGGGCAGGGTTCTAGCAAGGACAGGAGATCATAGAAAGACGCTGAAGCTGGAAATTGGGTGCTAAGGGTGGGAGGCAGATGTTAGGGGAAGTGAAGCTGTTAGAGAACTAAAATATGCTGGTCTTGGGAAAAGGGGGATATCATCGTCTCCATTTAACAGATGTGGAAACTGAAATGGAGAAGAAACAAGTTACCTTTCCCAAGTCACCCCATCCGTAAGAAATTGAGCAAGAATGTCAAAGCCCATCAGCAGACCTCAAGCCCAGGGTACTTTCTGAGGCTCCCCTTGCTTCTGAACAGATGGTAAGCAAGTTCAGTCTCATTTGTTCCACTTCGTAGTTCCAAACTATGGTTACAGCTGCCATTATTTCCCCTTTGCCCTGCATCTATTTGGCTTTGCGATTTTTATCTTGCTGCTTTTGTCTTTGACATAATGATCAGGCAACACTTAATTTGGTCTCTGCTTCTCATTTGTTTTTCTGGCACTGATCCCAGAGATCAACTCAAAGGAACAACGCAGTCATAAGATATCAACGGCCTGATTTCTATCAGGGCTGTTTGACACTAGAGTTCATCATTCCTTTCCTGACCACCACCCACCCATCCCCACGGTACAACATATGGACACAACTTTTGTAAATCTGCTACCCACTTGTCTGCAATACCAGTTTACACCATAGAATTAGGCACAGTTAATGGTAAGAATTAAACAGATGGGCTGCTTAAAACAGTAAACACACAGCAAGAATTCTATCTGAAATCAAATCTTGCCTGAACTTTTATATACAAGGAGTCATAGTTTTTAGGAATAAGGAAAAGGATAGAATTGGTCCCAATACCTGTATTTTTGTTTGCCAATTTTAGCTCCATAAGTACTATCTAACAGGACTCAGCATAAGACTGTATTTAAGAATATCAGTTGATACTAATTAATCTGAGGACCAACAAATCTATCAATTCAGTTACCCTGAGCTACTTAGCTATGTTCTTCCCCAAAGCACCTCACCAGTTTTCTTTAGGACCCTTGTCAAGTCACTTTTCCCCTCTGGACATCAGTGCCTCCACCTATGAGGATTTGGAGCTCACAGTCTCTGTCAATTCTGATTCTTTGTGATTTTGTGACTACATTTACCTAAATTCATGCCTATGACCTAGAGAAGGCAACACATTTTGCTATGTCATCTGCTATTATAGATAGTATCAGTAATGCACTGAGGATTCTCCTGAGGGGGAAAGATAACTGAAATAAAGCAGTAGAAGGGGGGAGTGGAGTGGCAAAAGGATGAAGAGAGAAACTAACATTTATGAAGCATCTACTATATTTTAAGCATTGTGCTAGAGATTCTAAGATAGGCAGCCTCAGTTAGGTGTCATAACTCTAAGAAGCTGTTCTTATCTCAATGCAAAAACAAACAGACACAAAAACCTGAGGCAAATAATTTACTCCATGTCACTCAGCTAGTAAGTAGTAGTGACTCCAAAATGTAAACCCAAATTTGTTTTGATGTCAAAGTTCATGTGCTTTTCGTCATGACTTTTAGTGTCTTCACATCTTTTTAGCTACTTTAAAGTAAGTGCTGAGAAATATTTCCTTCGTAGCTAATTTGCTTGACAAATCTAAACAAAGTTTAAATCAGTATGATGGATTATCACTGGATACCCACTATGAACTGTTCTAGGCACTGGATATGCATTTTTATTAAAGTGTCAATATCCCTCTTCTTATTAGCATTCTTGGTCTAGTGGGAAAGACAAACTCTAAGTAAGAAATATCAAGTTGTATAAGAAGAAAAGAACTCAAAGAGTAGAGAGTAAAGGGATCAAAGTCTAGGTCTAGGGGTAGAAAAACGTGTCGAGAAAGTGATATTTGAACTAATACATGAAGAATGAAGAGTTAACTAAACAAATACGTGAGCTGTCATTTTAGGCATGGGAAATGCATGTGTAAAGGCTTGGAGGTAAGAGAGTGATAAGTTCAAGCAACTCCCACATCAAATTACTAATTTTCTTTGAGAGTGATCATCCACTGAGAGAATATAAGAAAACACAGAGACAAGTGAACAAGGCTTGGATGAAATGGATGGGAATAGGCGCATTAAAAATCTTAGAAATTTAAGGAAATTTTCTGTATTAAGATTAAAGGAAAATTTCATTTCCAGTCAACATGGAGTAACAGGGACAGGATTTACCCTCCCATGTGAAACAACTAAAAACCATGAAAAAGTACAAATGTATATATTTTTAAGAAGGCACACAAGTATTTGACATTAGGAAACAAAGGACAGTGACTCCTAAGATACAGTAAACAAATGAGGGAAAACTTACAACTGTCCAAGCTTACTTCCTAAAGAACATTTCCAAGCTGATGGACAGAGAGGGGGGAACTAGGCAAAGCCCAGTGGTCTCCCTGAGTTAAAGGGATGCAGCTGAAGAGTTTGAGGAAGACAAGACAGTTAAAGTTACCAGAGCAAAGTAAAGCTGAGGAGGGGACTACACAGAAAGAAACTCCAGATATCTGCAGAGTCTCCCCTCTAGTATACAGCAGTGTACTTATCAGTACATGTATGTTAGGAATCTATCTAAAACCAAGGAAAGAACCACTTAAAAGGATTAGAAGAAATTGCCTGGGAACTATGCCCAGCAAGGCTGGAAAAACTCATAATCCATAGAGCATTAGGCAAAGTACTCAGGAAGATCTTTCCTCGGTAGTGGGGAATAATTAGCTTTAGACTGATCCCTGTTACTGACCCACCTAACAAATCATAAAAGCAAGATCCAAGAGGATAAAATTCGTTACAAGTAACTTAACGATAACACGTCAAGAAGAATTATTGGAATATAAAAATAGCCAGAAGCCAACAAGTGAAAATTCACAAATCTTGCATCTAATCAAAGATCACCAGCCCTACAAAGACACAGGAAATTATGACCCATAATTCAGAGAAAATCCAATCAATCAAACCAAACTAGAATGATACAGATATTAGAATTATCAGAGAAAGACATTAAAGCAATTATTATAACTATATTCCATATGTTCAAAATTTAAGTAAATGGATATAGATATTCAAAAGACCCAAATTTGGTTTTTTAAATTAAGACATTTTTAGAGGAATTCTAGCTTCACAGAAAAATTGAAAGGAGGTACAGAGCTTCCTTACATACCCCCTGGCACCACACATGCCTGGCCTCCCCCATTATCAGTACCCTCTACCAGACCAATACATTTGCCAAAGTTGATGAATCTACATTGACACATCCTAATCATCCAAAGTCCATACATTACAATGTACTCTTGGTGTTGTACATTCTATGAATTTGGGAAAATGTATAATAATGTGCATGCATCATTATAATATGATACAAAGTATTTTCACTGCCCTAAAAATTTTCTGTGCTTTGCCTATAGTTTTGCCTTTTCTAGAACGTCATCTAGTTGGAATCTTACAGTGTTTATAGTCTTTTCAGATTTGCTTCTTTCACTTAGTATTATTCATATTTGTTTCCTCCATGTCTTTTCATGGCTTAATAACTCATTTTTTTAGCACTGAATAATATTCCATTATCTGGACGTACCAGTTTATTTATCCATTCACCCACTGAAGGACATCTAAGTTGCTTCCAACTTTTGACAATTATAAATAAAGCTGCTATAAACATCAGGTGCAGGTTTTTGTATGGACGTAAGTTTTCACCTCCTTTGGGTAAACATCAAGAAATGTGATTGTTGGATTGTATAGTAATAACATCTTTAAGTTTGTAAGAATCACCAAACTGTCTTCAAAAGTGTCTGTACCATTTCACATGCCCACAGCAATGTATGAAACTTCCTGTTGCTCTACATCCTCACCAGAATTTGATGGTACCAGTGGTCTGGATTTTGGCCATTCTTACATGTGTGTAGTGGATCTCATTGTTGTTTTAATTTGTATTTCCCTAATGACATGTGATATGGAGCATCTTTTCATATGCTTATTTTCCATCTGTTTATCTTCTTTGGTGAAGTGGGTGTTTAAGTCTTTGGCCCATGTTTTAATCAGGGTGTTTCTTTTCTAAGTGTTGAGTTTTAGGAGTTATTTGTACATTTTGAATAACAGTGTTTTATCAGATGTGTCTTTTTTTTGAATATTTGAATTTTATTTTATTTATTTTTTATACAGCCCGTTCTTATTAGTCATCCATTTTACACACATCAGTGTATACATGTTAATCCCAATCGCCCAATTCATCACACCACCACCCCCCCGACCACCCTCCTCTGCTTTGCCCCCTTGGTGTCCATACGTTTGTTCTCTACATCTGTGTCTCAATTTCTGCCCTGCAAACTGGTTCATCTGTACCATTTTTCTAGGTTCCACATATATACGTTAATATGCGATATTTGTTTTTCTCTTTCTGACTTACTTCACTCTGTATGACAGTCTCTAGATTCATCCACATCTCTGCAGATGACTCAATTTCATTCTTTTTTATGGCTGAGTAATATTCCATTGTATATATGAACCACATCTACTTTATCCATTCATCTGTCGATGGGCATTTAGGTTGTTTCCATGACCTGGCTATTGTAAATAGTACTGCAATGAACATTGGGGTGCATATGTCTTTTTGAATTATGGTTTTCTCTGGGTGTATACCCAGTAGTGGGATTGTTAGATCATATGGTAATTTTATTTTTAGTTCTTTAAAGAACCTCCATACTCTTCTCCATAGTAGCTGTATCAATCTACGTTCCCGCCAACAGTGCAAGAGAGCTCCCTTTGCACCACACCCTCTCCAGCATTTGTTGCTTGTAGATTTTCTGATGATGTCCATTCTAACTGGTGTGAGGTGGTACCTCATTGTAGTTTTCATTTGCATTTCTCTAATAACTGGTGATGGTGAGCATCTTTTCATGTGCTTCTTGGCCATCTGTATGTCTTCTTTGAAGAAATGTCTATTTAGGTCTTCTGCCCATTTTTGGATTGGGTTGTTTGTTTTTTTAATATTGAACTGCATGAGCTGTTTATATATTTTGGAGATTAATTATTTGTCCGTTGATTTGTTTGCAAATATTTTCTCCCATTCTGAGGGTTGTCTTTTCTTCTTGTTTATGGTTTCCTTTACTGTGCAAAAGCTTTGAAGTTTCATTCGGCCCCATTTGTTTATTTCCATTACTCTAGGAGGTGGATCAAAAAGATCTTGCTGTGATTTATGTCAAAGAGTGTTCTTCCTATGTTTTCCTCTAAGAGTTTGATAGTGTCTGGTCTTACATTTAGGTCTCTAATCCATTTTGAGTTTATTTTTGTTCATGGTGTTAGGAAGTGTTTTAATTTCATTCTTTTACATGTAGCTGTCCAGTTTTCCCAGCATGACTTATTGAAGAGACTATCTTTTCTCCATTGTATATCACTGCCTCCTTTGTCATAGATTAGTTGACTATAGGTGTGTGGGTTTATCTCTGGGCTATCTATCTTTTTCCATTGATCTATGTTTCTGTTTTTGCGTCAGTACCATATTGGCTTGATTACTGTAGCTTTGTAGTATAGCCTAAAGTCAGGGAGTCTGACTCCTCCAGCTCCGTTTTTTTCCCTCAAGACTGCTTTGGCTATTCGGGGTCTTCTGTGTCTCCATACAAATTTTAAGATTTTTTGTTCTAGTTCCGTAAAAAATGGTAATTTGATAGGGATTGCATTGACTCTGTAGATTGCTTTGGGTAGAATAGTCATTTTCACAGTATTGATTCTTCCAATCCAAGAACATGGTATATCTCTTCATCTGTTTGTATCATCTTTAATTTCTTTCACCAGTGTCTTATAGTTTTCTGCATACAGGTCTTTTGTCTCTGTAGGTAGGTTTATTCCTAGGTATTTTATTCTTTTTGTTGCAGTGGTAAATGGGAGTGTTTCCTTAATTTCTCTTTCAGATTTTTCATCCTTAGTGTATAAGAATGCAAGAGATTTCAGTGCATTAATTTTGTATCCTGCAACTTTACCAAATGCATTGATTAGCTCTAGTAGGTTTCTGGTGGCATCTTTAGGATTCTCTTTGTATAGTATCATGTCATCTGCAAACAGTGACAGCTTTACTTCTTTTCTGATTTGGATTCCTTTTATTTCTTTTTCTTCTCTGATTGCTGTGGCTAAAACTTCCAAAACTATGTTGAAGAATAGTGGAGAGAGTGGACATCCTTTTCTTGTTCCTGATCTTAGAGGAAATGCTTTCAGTTTTTCACCATTGAGAATGATGTTTGCTGTGGGTTTGTAGTATATTGCCTTTATTATGCTGAGGTACGTTCCCTCTATGCCCACTTTCTGGAGAATTTTTATCATAAATGGGTGTTGAATTTTGTCAAAAGCTTTTTCTGCATCTAATGAGATGATCATATAGTTTTTCTCCTTCAATTTGATAATATGGTGTATCACACTGACTGATTTGCATATATTGAAGAATCCTTGCATCCCTGGGATAAATCCCACTTGATCATGGTGTATGATTATTTTAATGTGTTGTTGGATTCTGTTTGCTAGTATTTTGTTGAGGAATTTTGCATCTATATTCATCAGTGATATTGGTTATAATTTTCTTTTCTTGTAATATCTTTGTCTGGTTTTGGTATCAAGGTGATGGTGGCCTCATAGAATGAGTTTCAGAGTGTTCCTTCCTCTGCAATTTTTTTGAAGAGTTTGAGAAGGATGGGTGTTAGCTCTTCTCTAAATGTTTGATTAAATTCACCTGTGAAGCCATCTGGTCCTGGACTTTTGTTTGTTGGAAGATTTTTAATCACAGTTTCAATTTCATTCCTTGTTATTGGTCTGTTTATATTTTCTAATTCTTCCTGGTTCAATATTGGAATGTTGTAATTTTCCAAGGATTTGTCCATTTCTTCCAGGTTGTCCATTTTATTGGCATATATTGCTTGTAGTAGTCTCTTATGATCCAAGGGGGGAAAGCGGGAGGGTGGTAAGGGTGGTGGTGTGATGAATTGGGCAATTGAGATTGACATGTATACACTGATGTGTATAAAATTGATGACTAATAAGGACCTGATGTATAAAAAAATAAATAAAATAAATTTCAAATTAAAAAAGACTAGCAACCAGAATCCAAGAACAATTAAATGTATCATACACCATGATAAAGTGGGGTTTAACCCAGGAATGCATGGATCTTCAATATATGCAAATCAATCAATGTGATACACTATGTTAACAAATTGAAGGATAATATCCATATGATCATCTCAATAGATGCAGAAAAAGCTTGTGACAAATTTCAACACCCATTTATGATAAAAACCCTCCAGAAGGTAGGCTTAGAGGGTACTTTCCTCAAAATAATAAAGGCCATATATGACACACCTGCAGCCAACTTTGTTGTCAATGTTGAAAAATTGAAACCATTTCCTCTAAGATCAGGAACAAGGCAAGGTTGTCCATTCTCACCACTATTATTCAATATAGTTTTGGAAGTTTTAGCCACAGCAATCAGAGAAGAAAAGAAATTAAAGGAATCCAAATCAGAAAAGAAGAAGTAAAGCTGTCACTGTTTGCAGATAACATGATACTATACATAGAGAATCCTAAAGATGTTACCACAAAATTACTAGAGCTAATCAATGAATTTGGTAAAGCAGCAGGATGCAAAATTAATGCACAGAAATCTCTTGCATTCCTATACACAAAGGATGAAAAATCTGAAAGAGAAATTAAGGAAACAATCCCATTTACCATTGCAACAAAATGAAAAAGTACCTAGGAATAAACTTACCGAAGGAGACAAAAGACCTGTATGCAGAAAACTATAAGACACTGATGAAAGAAATTAAAAATGAAACAAACAGATGGAGAGATATACCATGTTCTTGGATTGGAAGAATCAGCATTGTCAAAATGGCTATACTACCCAAAGCAATCTACAGATTCAATGCAATCCCTATCAAACTACCAATGGCTTTTTTCACAGAACCAGAACAAAAAATTGCACAATTTGTATGGAAATGTGAAAGACAAATCTTGAGAAGGAAAAACAGAGCTGGAGATATCAGGCTCCCAGACTTCATACTATACTACAAAGCTACAGTAATCAAGACAGTATGGTACTGGCACAAAAACAGAAAGATAGATCAATGGAACAGGATAGAAAGCCCAGAGATAAACCCACACACATATGGTCACCTTATCTTTGATAAAGGAGGCAGGAATGTACAGCAGAGAAAGGACAGCCTCTTCAATAAATGGTGCTGGGAAAACTGGACAGGTACATTTAAAAGTATGAGATTAGATCACTCCCTAGCACCATACACAAAAATAAGCTCAAAATGGATTAAAGACCTAAATGTAAGGCCAGACACTATCAAACTCTTAGAGGAAAACATAGGCAGGACACTCTATGACATAAATCACAGCAAGATCCTTTTTGACCCACCTCCTAGAGAAATGGAAATAAAAACAAAAATAAACAAATGGGACCTAATGAAACTTCAAAGCTTTTGCACAGCAAAAGAAACCATAAACAAGACGAAAAGACAACCCTCAGAATGGGAGAAAATATTTGCAAATGAAGCAACTGGCAAAGGATTAATCCCCATAATTTATGAAAAAAATATTTTTAACCTGAGTGGATTAATTAGTAACCTTTTTTAAAATGGGAAATAACTCTAAATGGTTAAAGTGTATTGGCCTTTCTTATCTAAGTAGGAACTACTTTAATATGATCATTTTTCCTGATTCCTAGGGAATATTAAATGCACAGTAAGGAAGTTGTTGCTGCTCATGAGCTCCTATTATTACAACAGCATTAATAATAGATAATATTTATTGGGCATTTAGCACAGGCCGAACACTGTGCTAAGCACTTCATATATAGTATCATATTTGATTCTCACAGCCCTCTGAGTTAGGTAAATTATTAACCCCAAGTGAAAGGGAAAGAAAGTAAACTTTAGAAGAAATATTAAGTAACATATTCAAAGCCAAATGGCTGGTAAATTATAGAGCCAGTACCTCAATCCATGTCTTTATTCATTTCTTTCACCACTCTGTCCCAAACCCTGCAATGTAAAAGCCAATTTCACCCAAACTAGAAGCCAAATTACTTACTGTCATATCAAGGGCCTACAAGATATCCATGCCCCCTCCCCACAATCCCCAATCACCTCACCTCCCATTTCCTCTTGACAATATTTCCTCTAGCTCAATCTGCTCCAATTCACATATCTCCTTGTATTTTTTACGTATGCAATTCAAATCCCTCAGGGTCTTTACAGTGGCTAAGTCTTCCAGGGTTACTCTAAATGCTTGTGCATTTAGAGCTCTACAGGGCTCTAAGAGTTGTTGTTCCCTGAGCCTGATTTCCATCTTCCTGCAATGCTATCCTCTCAGATATGCACGATTTGTTCCTTCACCTCCTGCACCTCTTAGCTCAAATTTTAAAGTCTCAGTGAAGCTCACATTCGCATCTCAGTCCCTCTTTTCTTACTTAATTTTTCCCCACAGCAATTAATGTCATTCTAAGTAAAGAAAAATTTAAATTATTAGCATATTTTATTGTTCACGTACATATTGTGCAAAGTCAGTTTTAAGTACAAAATAAGAGCACTTAACTTGTATGCAAAAATCATCAAAATTAAACAATTCTTAGTTCATAGTTTATACATATGCATTTCATTCTTATCAGAATAGTGGGAAACCTGCACAGAACTAACTTAACTGTTTTTATTTCACCTCTTGATACAGGCACATCCTACCAATGCTCTCTACCCTTAGTTATTGATAAGTGAGGAGGGACGGAAAACAAAAGGAATTTTGAGCTGCTGTATCTTTCTCATTTCTTCAATGTCATCATTTTCAGTGGAAGTGTTACCAGGAAGTAACACAATTAAGAGAGGATGTGATAGAGTTCTTTGGTACCTCATGTTTCTTAGAACACCATTGCCTTCTTTTTGCCTTTGAAGCAAGTTCTGGTTCAAATGGAGAACTTTCCTGTCAGTGACCCTGCTTACTCAGTCTTAGATGTAACATACTTACTCTATACTTGCTCCAAGTTTGCTGAACTCCCATGTATTATGAGCTCACTAGAACTTTGTGCTCATGGGGTGCTGCAAATTCTGTATGCAAATAGAACAGCAAGGAATGATAGGCACATGTATTGTGTACATCTCCTTTGATCATGTACATGGTCCATTGTCCCATCAAACTTTCACTTACAAAACTCAAATTCAAAGATAAGTCATTAAGGGCTTTCCTGGTGGCACAGTGGTTGAGAGTCCGCCTGCTGATGCAGGGGACATGGGTTCGTGTCCCAGTCCTGGAAGATCCCACATGCCGCAGAGCGGCTGGGCCCGTGAGCCATGGCCGCTGAGTCTGCACGTCCGAAGCCTGTGCTCCACAACGGGAGAGGCCACAACAGTGAGAGGCCCGCATACTGAAAATAAATAAATAAATCATTAGGTCTCAAGATGGCAGCAGCAGAGCTTCTACCCTAGTCCAAGTTACCATCATTCTCTTCCCATAAAAATGCAAGAGCCTTCTAACTGGTCTTCCTGCTTCCACTCTTCCCAGTCCCCAACCTTCATTCTAGTCTTCATGTGGCTACTGGATTATTTAAAAAATAATAAATAAATAGATCATGCCACTCTGTTTCTTAGAATCTTCTGATATCTTCTCCTTAACCAGACATCACACTGGCTCTCTTCCATAAGTAAAAAGTTCATTTCCATATCAGAACTTTGGAAGTTGCTGTTCTCTCTGCCTTTAGTTTCACTTGACTGCCTCCTTCTCACCATTTAGGAACAAACTCAAAACTGTACCTTTGCTATTAGTGAAATAAATTATGAAACATCAATAAAAGAGAATACAGAAATTTCAAAATGATTATATAATATAGATTTTGACATGGAAGAATATTCACAACATGTTAAGTGTAGGAAGCAGTTAGCAAAACATATAATTGTATCCTACTTTTGTTTTAAAACAGATATCAATCAAAAAGCACACACATACAAAATCTGAAAGAAAATACAGCAAAACATTAATAGTAATTATTTTTTAGAGGTGATGTTTTAGATGACTTTTTCCTTCTTTTCAGTTTTTATATTTTATGACTATTCCCAGTGAATATGCATATTTCATGTAATTTTTGAAAGCATACATGGATGAAAGTTTAATATGGTAAGTAACCCCATGAAGAGGATTTCTTGAACCACTTAGCCAAACTAATTAATCCCTTTCCCATCATTCTTCTTTCCAAAGGAACTAATCATATATGGATTGCAATAATAATAATGGTAATTAATATTAATGGGCATTTACTTGGTGTCAGGCATCTTGGTAGGTACTTTATTTCTTTAAATAAATTTATTTTTTATTTTTGTCTGCATTGTGTCTTCACTGCTGCGTGCAGGCTTTCTCTAGTTGTGGCGAGCAGGGGCTACTCTTCATTGCGGTGCACGGGTTTCTCATTGCAGTGGCTTCTCCTGCTGCAGAGCATGGGCTCTAGGCACACGGGCTGCAGTAGTTGCAGCACATGGGATCAGTAGTTGTGGCATGCGGGCTCAGTAGTTGTGGTGCATGGGCTCTAGAGCGCAGGCTCAGTAGTTGTGACACACGGGCCCAGTTGCCCCATGGCATGTGGAATCTTCCCAGACCAGGGATCAAACCTGTGTCACCTGCATTGGCAGGCAGATTCCCAACCACTGTGCCACCAGGGAAGTCCCTTGATAGGTACTTAAACTCATTATTTAATCATTGCAACTAATCTCTGGATTAGGTACTATCGTCATCATCATCATCATTGTTATTACTATTTTCCTTTTAAAAAATAACAAAATGAGATATTTAAGGCTCTGATTATTTAGACAATTGGCCCAAAGTTGCACAAGCTATAAATTGCAGAACTGGATCAAACCTATGTCTGTCTCAAAAATCTACACTACATCACCTCTACTCACTCCAATAGAGTGTTCTCAGTTTTGGTTAGCGCATAAATTAATACCAAGTGGAGCAGTTATAAACCCCTAACGATGAAGTTTAGTCCCCAAATCTTCTTGTAGTCAAAAAATATAGTCGAGCAAGAAACTAATTTCAAAATTATTTAAGACCTTTACTAGAATTTCTTTTTTTTTTTTTTTTAACATCTTTATTGGGGTATAATTGCTTTACAATGGTGTGTTAGTTTCTGATTTATAACAAAGTGAATCAGCTATACATATACATGTGCTCCCATGTGTCTTCCCTCTTGACTACCATAAATAAGATTCGTAGTGTGAAGTTATAATTCTTTAACATTTTTTGAACCTTGCATTCACTATTCTCATCCTTCCAGATACACGCTCCTCCAAGATCTAGGCCCTTATTTCTTCCTCTCTCCCCTCTTCATCTTGATTTCCCATGAAAAACCCAAAAGAATTCACCTAGCAATTTGAAGGGTTGGAGAGAAGAAGTAACCAAAGACATGATCCTTTGAGTAGGCAAAAAGAAGTAAAAGACTGGGAACACTCATTCTATGATTTTTTTCCCATCACATAAAGTTATAGTCACTACCATGTGAGGGTTTATGATGTTCTACATTACCAAAAAGCATAATTTTACTCAGAAATGCTGGGCTCCATGGAATGCCCTCTGAGCACTGTGTTTGAACTGTAACGGGAAGGTAAATAAAAGCTAGAGGTGGAACTGACTTCACAGAGCCTGGAGTTAGATCTTGGCAGTTCTGTGGCATTTAGGATGAGCACAGAGTGAAATGAGGGCTTCTGAAAGAAGAGCAAAGGTACCAATATGGGAATGAGTAGACTTAGGAGATGGGCCTGAGCAGGTGCTAGATTACCTGCCTAGTAAAATTTCTACAAGAAGAAAAGATGGGAGACAGGGTTCATTCTTTTCTCCAGCCACAAAGCTGAAGAGCCCCCTAAGTATTACCTTGGAAGAAAGGATAAACATGTCTTTCATATTTAGGTTTCTTCTAAACTTGTTTTCATTTTAGAAAACTAAAACTGGCTCCAAGCCCACTGATTTCCACCTAGAAAAATAAGAACTGGATACTTACTCAGACTTCTGCTTGTAGCTAAACAGCCAAATGGACAGTGGATAGAGTAACTATTCAAAAAAGAGCTGAAAAAGCTATCTTGGGGATTAATGAGATTCCTTAAAATGAATAAACAGTCCATGTGGCTTTATTTAACAGTAATTTTTTGACATGGCTTTTTCCTCTTTTTTCCTCTTTTTCACACTAATTTCCAAGTCAACACTAGCACAACGAATAAACCACTCCTTGGGATTGTTTGAGAACTACAGAAATCAACAGAAATATTCCTGTCTGCTTTTGAATAGTCCCCTTTCAAAATATTTTTTAATCTCACCTAATGTTCACAGGTTATCTCTAAGTATATAAAGTCTTCCTTGGCTGATATATTTATAATTCTTTTTCCAACAAATCCAAAACTGTTTTCACAAACTATAACCCCATCTCTTCTAAGTACAATGGATTCAATGTCATTAATTTCCTTCTTTTTTTCAAATTCCATTTTCTTAGTCAGTAATTCTCCAGACCCATTTTATAATTGAGGCTTCAGTATTTTGTGCTATTTCTTAGAGCCTTTATCTTTTTATTTTTTAGGATGGACTCTATTACCTTTCTTGGTTGACATAGCTTACTCCCTAGTTTTCTCATAATTTTCCTCATTTCCTTATTCACAAAAAGTTAACCCAAATTTTCATTTTTTTCATTTATAGGTGGTTTCCTCTTCTCTCACCTTACATGAAGGCCTCTGCTTTTAGCTATAGGCCAGAAATTAGACCTTCTAGAAGAAATAGCAAAGAAAGATGGCCTTAGAGTTTTGGAAGAAAGGGCTATAACAGGCACTTTTAACTACCAATGCTGCAAGGAAAAGACTCATTAATATAGTCTTCCCAGGATGAGTTGACGTCAATACTGTGAGCAGCACTTACCAAACCTCACCCGAGGCCTGACTCAGGATTTCCAGCACTACTTCAATCCAGGAGACAACTTTATGGAAGTAGATGGTAGTTGACCCAAGATCCAACAGAATGTAAATAAGTTACATAGCACTGAATAAAATCAGTGAGGAAAACCTACATGTAGTCGCTTGCTTTATTTCTTTTTAACTTCTTATTTTATATTGGAGTATAGTTGATGAACAATGTTGGGTTAGTTTCAGTTGTACAGCAAAGTGATTCAGTTATACACACACACACACACACACACACACACACACACACACACACACACACACACACATATATATACTTTTTCAAATTCTTTTCCCATTTAGGTTGTTATATAATATTGAGCAGGGTTCCCTCTGTTATACAGTAGGTTCTTGTTGGTTTAAAATATTGTTGGTAGTGTTTTTAATGGTCTGTTTTATGATGAACATATAAGACTTCCTTTTCTCTTCCGTCTTATTCTATTTCTAATGCTCAGTTTAACAGGCTATACTTGTGAAAATTGAAAGGACACACTCAGAATGTTTTTTATTCCCACTGACCCCTCAGAATTAAGTAAAAATATCCTCTGGGACATCTTAATATAGATTATAGTGTAATGAACCATTAAGGGAATCTAAGGATGATGGTAAGTCTGGTTACTGGAATCCAAAAGGCTGCTTTCATGTTTGGTTAAACTTACAAAAATCACAAATGACCTTTGACAAAAAGAGATAAAACAGTATTAAGTTCACATTTTACAATTTCTAATTAAGATTCATATATAAATGAGCAAACTATACTTAGATGTTACTTCTAGAGTGATCTAAAATGATTCTACAGAAAATATGTAAGATACTGATTGCCCTGTTTACAAGATACTTAGGACAGTGAACAGATATTATTATAACTACCTGAACCGAGGCGCTTCACCTTTAATGGCATTGTGATTATTTATGTAGGATTTTTAAGAATCAGTCGTTAAGCCAGGTAATAATTTGACAGATCTATTGTGTAACCAAAGCTATGCTGGTAATGTCGTGTTGGAAAATAAATTCCATTTAACTATGTATGGGCTATGCTGGTAATGTCGGGTTGGAAAATAAATTCCATTTAATTATGTATGAAGGGCTCAATATTAAGGAGCACTCCTCTACCTGTCTGTCTCAAAAATCTATACTTTAGGGCTTCCCTGGTGGCGCAGTGGTTGAGAGTCCGCCTGCCGACGCAGGGGACACGGGTTCGTGCCCCGGTCCGGGAAGACCCCACATGCCGCAGAGTGGCTAAGCCCGTGAGCCATGGCCGCTGAGCCTGCGCGTCCGGAGCCTGTGCTCTGCAACGGGAGAGGCCACAATAGTGAGAGGCCCGCGTACCGCAAAAAATAAAAAAATAAAATAAAATAATCTATACTTTACATGAAGAATCAATATCTACAGAGCCTTCTTAGGAGGTCTATGCTTGCAGCTGATAGTAAGAAAGATCACTTCCTGGCAAGCCAGGAATCTCATTGAATTGGGAGAGCCTGCAGAAGGAGAAATTCATTCACAATTATGGGTACTAGAGGTAAAACCTGATGGAGATTAATTTCTCGGTTTCAGTTTCTTAGCCTTCAGAATAGATAAGCTAAGAGTAGTAGAAAAAAAATCTCTGGAATGATAAAGGCTATTGAAAATACAATTCTAGATCCCTTGCATAACCTCCAGAAAGAAATTAATTAGGTGAGTTTTCCTCTAGTTTTGCTGACAATACAACACAAAGGCTTATGAAACAACACTTCTTGCTGCACTTATGTAAATGAACCAGGCCAAATAGAACAGAATCTACACAATCGGAATACAGTTTCTGAGAGTACCTGTAATAGCTATCACTAAATCAGTACAATAATATAAATTATTGTACCGTTAGTGTATGAGTCATGGCTCTATATGTGTACTATGTATTAAGCCTATGTCTAATTTCAACTGCCTTTAAAAACTATAGAAGACAGTTAACTAAGCAACAAGTTCAGTTAATAATCTTAGCACAAAAATGTATGAGATCAGCTTTTATGTCAGTATGAGGCTGTGTGCACGCATGCATTTTCTAGAGTAATATTCAGTTTACTCGTGATTGCAGAGGAAATATTCAGGAAAATGTATCCAGAGCTTGAAAATAAGGCAAAGAGATGATTCTGTGACCTTTTATTGTCATACTAGGGCCCATCTGAGACTCATCTGAGTCTCTAGAGAAATGGTAACTTTGACTAACAACTGATTATGGTCCAGATGTCTTTTATCTAACTTAGTAATCTTATTTCACCATTCTTATTTTCACTGAGTAAATAAATCCCAGTTTCCCATACCTTCATTGAACTAGCTTTGTCATTCGATGGTCCCTCCATTAATCATTTAAATGAAACTTTGGCACATGCCAAATATCTTTCTGCTTTTTAATTGTGGTGAGAGCACTCAACATGAAATCTATCCCCTTAACAAAATTTTAAGTGTACGATTCAGTACTGTAGACACAATGTTTTACAACAGATCTCTAGAATTTATTCATCTTGAATAACTGAAACTTTATACCAGTTGAATAGCCACTTCACATTTTCCCCTCCCTTCAGCCCCAAGCACCCACCATCCTACTCTCTGTTTCTATGAGTTTGACTATTTTAGATTGCTCATTTAAATAGATCCATGCAGTACTCATACTTCTGTGCTGGTTTATTCCACTTAACTTTCTCCAGGTTCATACATTTAGTCACATGTGTCAGGATTTCCTTCTTTTTTAAGGATAAACTATATTCCATTGTATGTATATACCACATTTTCTTTATCCATTCATCTATTCATAGACATTTAGGTTGTTTCCCCATCTTGGCTATTGTGAATAATGCTGCAGTAAACATGGGAGTGCAAATATCTCTTCAAAATCTTGATTTCAGTTCTCTTGGATAAGTACTCAGTAGTGGGATTGCTGGATCACATGGTAATTCTATTTTTAATTTCTTGATGAACCTCCACACTGCTTTCCATAGTGGTTGCACAATTTTACATTCCCAAAAAGAGTGTACAATTTAATCACATCCTCCCCAACCCCTATATTTTTGTCTAAAACTTTTACAGTGTTAGATCTTATGTTTAGGCCTTTAATTCATTTTGAGTTGATTTTTGTGTATGCCATAAGATAAAGGTCCAATTTTATTCTTTTGCATATGAATATACAGATTTCTCAACATCACTTGTTGAAGAAATTGTCTTTTCTTTATTGTCTATTCTTAGCACCTTTGTTGAAGACCAATTAACCATATATGCATGGGTTTATTTCTTGTCTCTCTATTCTGTTCCATTTGTCTATATGCCTATCTTTATGTCAGTACCATATTACTTTAATTACTGTTGCTCTGTAATATATTTTGAAATCAGGAATTGCATGATGCCTTGAGCTCTGTTATTTCTTAAAATTTTGGGGGGTGTTCAGGGTCCTTTGTGGTTCCGAGTGAATTTTAGAATTGTTTTTTCTATTTCTGTAAAACTGCTATCAGGATTGTGATGGGGATTGCATTGAATCTGTAGGTTTCTTTGGGTAGTTTAGTCTTTTTAACAATATTAAGTCTTAAGAAGGTAAACACAGGATGTCTTTCCATTTATTTGTGTATTCTTTAATTTCATCCATCAGTGTTTTATAGTTTTCATTTACCAGTCTTTCATCTTCTTGGTTAAGTTTTTTTCTAAGTATTTTTTATGCTATCGTAAACAAAATTGTTTTATTAATTTTCTTTCAGGTAGTTTGATATTAGTGTATAGAAATACAACTGATGTGTTTAATGTTGATTTTGTATACTACAACTTTACTGAATTCATTAGTTCTAACAGCATTTTTGTGCAGTCTTTAGGGTTTTCCATATACAAGCTTTTGTCATCTGCAAACAGAGTTAACTATACTTCTTCCTTTCTGATTTGAATACCTTTTATTTCTTTTTCTTCCTTGATTGCTCTGGCAAGGGCTTCCATACTATGTTGAATAGAAATAGTAAGAGTGGGCATCCTTGCCTTATTCCTAATATTAGAGGAAAAGCTCTCAGTTTTTCACCATTGAGTAAGATGTTAGTTGTGGGCTTCTTATATATGGCGTGGATTATGTGGAAGTAAATTCCTTATATTCCTAATTTGCTGCAAGTTTTTATTTTGAAAGGGTGTTGAATTTTGTCAAATGCATCTATTCAGATGCACCATGGGAATTTTTTGTCCTTCATTCTGTTAATGTGGTGTAGCACATAAATTGATTTTCATATGTTGAACCATCCTTGAATCTCAGGGATAAATCCCACTTGGTCATGGTGTATAATCCTTTTAATGCACTGTTGAGTTCAGTTTGGGAGTATTTTGTTAAGAATTTTACATCTATATTCATCAGGAATATTGGCCTGTAGTTTTCTTTTCTTGCAGCATCTTTGTAGGGTTTTGGCATCAGGGTGATGCTGGTCTCATAGAATGAATTTGAAAGTGTTGCCTCCTTTTTAAATTTTTGGAAGAGTTTGAGAAGGATTGGTATTAATTCTTCTTTAAAGTTTTGGTAGACTTTACCATTGATGCCATCTAGCCTAGGCTTTTCTTTGTTGGGAGGGTTTTGATTACCCATGCAATCTCCTTACTAGTTATAGGTCTGTTCAGGTGTTCTATTTCTTCATGATTCAATCTTGGTAAATTATACGTTGCTACAATTTTACCTATTTCTTCAGGTTATCAAATGTTTTGCTGTATAATGGTTCCTAGTAGTCTCTTATGACCCTTTTTATTCCTTTGTCATCACTTATTTATTTGAGTCTTCTCTCTTTTTTTTCTTACTTATTCAAGCAAAAGTTTTGTCAATTTTGTTAATCTTTTTTCAAAAACCTTTATTTTATTGATTTTTCCTATTGTTTGTCTATTCTGTATTTGATTTATTTCTGCTCCAATCTTTTATTAGTTTCTTCCTTCTACTAATTTAACCTTAGTCCATTCTTCTTTTTCTCATTCCCTTAAGGTATAAAATTAGGTTGTTTATGTGAAATCTTTCTTTGTTTTTAATGTAGGCTCTTATCACTATAAACTTTCCTCTTACTACTGCTTTTGCTGTGTCCTATTTTTTTTTAAATTTATTTATTTACTTTAGGCTGTGTTGGGTCTTCGTTTCTGTGCGAGGGCTTTCTCTAGTTGTGGCAAGCGGGGGCCACTCTTCATCTCAGTGCGCGGGCCTCTCACTATTGCAGCCTCTCTTGTTGCAGAGCACAAGCTCCAGACACGCAGGCTCAGTAGTTGTGGCTCACGGGCCTAGTTGCTCCACAGCATGTGGGATCTTCCCAGCAAGGGATCAAACCCGTGTTCCCTGCATTGGTTGGCGTATTCCCAACCACTGCCCCACCAGGGAAGCCCCATGTGTCCTATTATTTTTGATATGCTTAACTTTCATTTTCATTTGTTTTGAGATATTTTCTCATTTACTTTGATTTTTTTTCTTTGACCCATTGGTTGTTTAGGAGTGTGTTGTTTATTTCAACATATCTGTGAATATTCCAGTTTTCTTTCTGCTTTTGATTTCTAGTTTTATTCCATTTTGGTCAAAAAAGATACTTAGTATGTTAGCAGTCTTCTTAAATTTTTGAAAAATTGTTTTGTGGCCTAATATGTAACCTATCCTGGAGAAGGCTACATGTGTACTTGAGACGAATATACAGTTGACCCTTGAACAACGTGTGGGCTAGGGGCACCAACCCTTTACACAGTTGAAAATCCACATATAGTCTATAGTTAGCCCTTGAACTCCATGATTCCTCCCTATCCACAGTTCCACATCAATAGATTCAACCAGCTGCAGATATGTAGTGTTATAGCATTTACTATTAAAAAAGTCCATGTGTAAGTGGGCCAACACAGTTCAAACCCTTGTTGTTCAAGTGTCATCTGTATTCTGTTGTTGGGTGGAATGTTCTGTATATGTCTGTGAGGTTCATTTCACCTATGGTGTTCTTCAAGTCCACTATTACCTTATTGATTTTCTGTCTGGATGTTCTATTAATTTTTGAAAAAACTGGTGTACTTAAGTCTCTTAATATTATTATATTACTATTTCTTCCTTCAGTTCTTTAATGTTTGCTTTATATATTTGGGTACTCTGATGTTGGGTGCATATATATTTATTACTGTTATATCTTTCTGGTGAATTGACCATTTTATAGTTATATAATTCCTTCTTTGTCTCTGTGATAGTTTTTGTCTTAAAGTCTATTTTGTCTGATATAACATAGCCTTTTCTCTTTTGGTTACCATTTATATGGGATATACTTTTTTCTCCTTTTACTTTCAGCCTATTTGTGATACTTAAAACTAAAATGAGTCTCTTATAGAATGCACATAATTGAATATTGTGGGTTTTTTTAATGAATTCAGCCACTCCATGACTTTTGAATGGGGACGTTAATCCACTTACACTTAAAGTAATTACTGATAGGAAAGAACTTACTGTTACCATTTTGTTAATTTGTATTTGCTGTCTATCTTATAGCTCTTTCTTTTCTATTTTTCTCTTTTGCTCTCTTCCCTTGTATTTTGCTTAATTTTTTATTGTGATATACATTTCTTATTTTCTTTTGTGTTAGTTCTAGACTATAAGAGATGTCTGTTTTTTCTAATGTACAGATACAAACACAAAGAGTCAAGGAAAACAAAGAAACAGTGTACCATGCCTCAGAAAGAGGAACAAGATGCTCCAGAAACTAACCTTACTAATAAGGAAATATATACCTAACATAGAATTCAAAATACTCAATAAATTCAGGATAAAGAAGATACTCATGAATTCAGGAGAAAAAAGCATAAACAGAGTGAGAATTTTAACAAAGAGATAGAAAATACAAAAAAAAAAAAAAGAACCAAACAGAAATCTTGGCCCTGGAGAATACAATAACTGAACTGAAAAATTCAATAGAAGAGTTCAACAGCAGATTAGATCAAGCAGAAAAAAGAAACAGTGCATTTGAAGATAAGAGATTTGAAATTATCCAGACAGAGAAACAGAAAGAATAAAAGAATGAAATGGAGTGAAGAAAGCTTAAGGGACTTAGGAAACATTATCATTTAGACCAAGATACGCATGTCCTAGAAGAAGAAGAGAAAAAGAGTGAGCCAGAAATCTTATTCAAAGAAATAATGGCCAAAAACTTTCCAAATCTGGGGAAGAGAATGGATTGTCAGAGCCAGGAAGCCCAGAGGATTCCAAAAAAATGAAACAAAGAAATCTACACCGAGAAACATGATAATCAAATTGTCCAAAGGCAAAGGCAAAGAATTTTGAAAACAGCAGGAGAAAAACAATTTGTGATGCAGAGGGGGAAACCCCCCCCATAAAACTACCAACAGATTTCTCAGCAGAAATCTTGCAGGCCAGAAGATACTATATAATATATTCAAAGTACTGAAAGGAAAAAATACTACCACCAAGAATACTACACCCAGCAAAATTCTCCTTCAGAAATGAAGGAAAGATAAAGACTTTCCCAGATGAATAAAACCTGAGGGAGTTCATCACCAGTAGAAATGCCTTCTAAGAAATGCTAAAGGGAGTTCTTCAAACTGATCCAAAAGGTTGCTGAACAGAAATATGAAGCATATGAAAGTAAAAAACTTACTGGTAAAGGTAAATATATATATTTGTATATTTATATACAAAACAAAATACTATAATACTATAATCACAGTATGTAAATCACTTTTAATCCTAGTATAAAAGTAGTTAAAAGACGAAATTATTTAAAGTAACTGTAAGTATAAAAATATATTAATGGTTACACAATATGAAAAGATGTCAATTGTGACATTAATAACATAAAGGAAGTGGGGGAAATAAAGGTGTAGAGTTGTTTATGCAATTGAAGTTAAGTTGTTATCTGCTTAAAATAGACTGTTATACCTATAAGATGTTTTATGTGAGCTCCATGGTAAACACAAAGAAAATGTCTCTTTTTAAGAGAATTTAATAATTTGAAAAGTATGGTTTTCCATCTTTGAATTCAGATACTGTCTTATATGTACTTATGTACTTTTAACTTGGCATTTAGAACATAACACGTTTTATTATTAGTTCTCTTATTTATTTCTTCTTGATAGTCCTTTTGCTCATTTACACCATAAGCTTCTTAAGAGCAGGACAATGCCTTATATCTCTATACACCTTAGCGTCACATGAAATGTCTTAAGTCTTGTAGCCATTTGCTCTAGTTAGACCCTATAGGTCAAGAGGAGCAAAGTTTTGCTCAAAGCAAAGCTTAAAAGAATGAAATTAATTATAGAAATATATGTATCTTGGTGCTGGAAAACTGCTGATGTCTCATTACCAGCACTTTTCATATATTTTTTCAATAGTTTAAAATATCTTTTACTATCACTCTCACCAGAATTACTCCTACTTGTCCAATAGGTCAGACCTGATAAAAATTTAAATTGCCAGTTTCCAGAAAGTCTTTCTTGAACTGCCCACATTATCCCATATATTCTCTATCAAGACACTTAGGACACCTTTTTCAAAATAATAATCTGTTCAGTTGTTGGCACCATGAAACAAAACTGTGTCTGTCTTACTATTGAATCCCCAATGCTCAGCCTTGTACAATAGGCACCTAACTAATGTTTGCTTAATAAGTGACATCTCTAGTGTTTCTACTTCCCTCTGCAACATAAACTTTTTTTCTCTTGCTACCAGCTGACTTAAACTTTTCATTCTTTTTAGGTACTTTTTACTGAACTCATAGTATCTGCTGCTTTATAACATCTACTTTGCCAGTATCCTGATTCTTATTCTTACTCTTGTAACTTTCAAAGTCTCCATTGGCCCTGGTCCTTCCTCATGACAATTCTCTACCTATAAACTCTCAGTTTGAGATACTGATTCTTATAATCTTCCAGGGTAAATTTCAGAGAGAATCTCATTTGTTCACCTCTTCTTTTCATAGCAGGCTGTATTATGGATTTTAAACATGACTATCTAAACCCCTTCTTTATCAGGAGGCATATTTTACTAGAAAGCATTATGGGTGTGTCAGCTATTATAGTTGAAATATGTTGTATAAATGATTATAAAAATACCAAAACATTTCGCTAGTTTCCAAAAATTCATTATCTGAGCTATACAAAAATCAGATATTTTATCCTCACATTGTACCCTCCAGAGGTGGCAAAACAAGTACTGCCTTCCTTTCAGCAACTGAGGAAACTGCACAGAGAAGTTGATTGACTAGCTGAAGATCACACAGTTAGTCAGAAAACTGTTTACCAAGACAGGGGTCTTAATCCTGGGGCTTTGTCAACTGGGCCTCTTCCATTTTCTCAGTCAAGTCTTCTTTCACTTCTTAATACCCAGAATACCTATTCAAGTAAGCCTCAGAGGAGTTCTGTTACCATACCTTTTATGGAGAGGATACAGAAGAAATTGGAAGAATGGAGGTTACTGATTGAGACTCTTAAAAGTTTGAATTGAAATTTCTGTGATTAGCCTAAAGTAATACAATTCAATCCTTCCCATTCCCTCCTCCTCGGTAATAAATAACCAAGTCTACTAAGATTAAACAGAAATTTCTTTGCATTTTTTTTTGACCATGAAATGCCTCATTGGGGAGTTGCCATGGAGACCGTGATGTCATGAGCAACATGATGTACTGCCCTGAAACCTCAGAGAATCAAAGATAAGTTTTGATGGAAGCATTTTCTGGGCAAGTTTACTGCACTTAACAAGAAAATGGAAACCTGAGAGAAAAACATTTCTAAACATTGCACGCTGCTGGGGGTGTGTTGATGTGGTCACTGAAAACTTCACAAAGGAAAGTGCCTTTACAGTTTAAACACACTAAGAGGTCAGATTGAGGGGATGAACAGAGTATGTTACCAAGCTGGCTGAACTTTGGACAGACTGTTCCCAAGCTAAGAATGGCTCAATTTTTGGTAGCATAGCAAAATCTCTCTATTGGATATTTTGGTCATGTTGAAAATTTACTGTGGTATTAAATAGAAATAAGAAACTTTTAGACTAAATAAATTAGCAGAGCTTCGTACACACTCAGGACCACATGAGCTATGGTCTTCTTCAATGTCAAGTGTTGGACACTGTTCCATGGGCTTTCCAACTCCAATTCCCTTCCTTTACACTCAGCCTTCTCCACCCGAACTATATTCTGGTTCATCATCAGAGGGTTTTTTGGTTGTTTTTTGTTTTGTTTTTTGCTTCATTCTTACAGACCACAACTTTCCACAGGAAGAAAAAAAAACAATCCTGAAGGAAAAAGAATAATGAAATGAAAAGGAACTGAGATGAGACCAATGCGGGTGATAGAACTGAAAAGCTGCAGGTTTGATTATTGAAATAGGGGTTGTTAATGATAGATGAATATGATGAGCAGGTACGTACATGTCTAAGAATCAGCATGTTCTTGGTCAATTCTGAGACTCTCTCAGATACATGGAGTGGTGCCAACTTTCAATTTAAGAGTTTCAACATCTTTTGTGTTCCTGAGATTCTACATTGCAGGGACTTTAAAGCATATGGGATTATTAACAAAGTAGATTAGCTGTAATAAAAAACTACCTTCGTGAAGGTAGGTTCATTTCTCATCTGTCTTTTTTTTACCCCAGGTGAAATTCACATAATAGAAAATGTATCATTTTTAAATGAACAATTCAGTGGCATTTAGTACATTCACAATGTTGTGCAAACACCACCTCTACTTAGTTCCAAAACATTTTTATCACCCCACAATGAAGCCTTGTACCCATTAAGATGTTACTCCCTAATTCTCCCTCACTCCAGCCTCTGGTAATCATCAATCTGCTTTCTGTTTCTATGTATTGATATTTACCTTTTCTGGATGTTTCACATAAATGTAAATATACAGTATGTAACCCTTTGTGTCTGGGTTCTTTTACTTGGCACAATGTTTTCGAGGTTCATATTCATTGTAGCAGATATCAATACTTCATTCTTTTTGTGGCTGAATAATATTCCATTGTATATATAAACCACAATTTGTTTATCCATTCACGCATTGATGAACTTTTGGGTTATTTCCACCTTTTGGCTGTTGTGAATCATGCTGCTATGAACATTCATATACAAATATTTGTTTGAGTACCTGTTTTCAGTTCTATTGGTAATATACCTAGGAATGGAATTGCTGGGTCTTATCATAATACTATGTATCACTTTTTGAGAAATTGCCAACTATTTTTCACAGTGATTGAACCATTTTACTTTCCCATCAGCAGTGTATGAGGATTCCAATTTCTCCACATCCTCACCAACAATTGTTATTTCCCATTTTTTTATAGCCATCCAAGTGGGTGTGGAGTGGTAAGACATTGTAGTTTTGATTTGCATATCCCTAATGAATATGATGTTGAGCATATTTTCATGTATTTGTTAACAATTTGTACATCTTCCTTGGGGAAATATCTATTCATTTATTTTGCTCATATTTAAATTGTGGGTTGTTATTTTTTTTTGTCTCTTTGTCATTGAGTTGTAAGAGTTCTTCATATATTCTGCATCCTAGGCCAATATCAGATATGCTATTTGAAGATATTTTCTTCCATTTTGTAGGTTATCTTTTTATTTTCTTGATAATGTCTTTAATATGCAAAATTTTTATTTTGATAATGTCAAATTTATCTTTTTATGTGGATGCTTTTGGTGTCATGCCAAATCCAAGGTCATGAAGACTTACTCATATATTTTCACTTAAGAGTTTTATAATCCTTTGTTTCTTTATTGATCTTCTGTCTAGATGGTCTATCCATCATCAAAAGTGAGGTATTGAAGTCTCCAGCTATAACTGTAGAACTATTACTCCCTTCAATTCTGTTGATGTTTGCTCCATATATTTGGGGGCTCTGTTGTTTGGTGCAGATATGTGTATAATTATATCATCCTGACCAATTGATCCTTTTATCAGGATATAATGACTTTTTCATCTCATAACAATTTTTAGAGTCTATTTTGTCTTATTAGTATAGCCACTCAAGCTCTCTTTTTTTGTTACTATTTGCATGGGATGACATTTTTCATCCTTACACTTTCAACCTATTTGTATCTTTGGATCTAAGGTGAGTTTCTTGTAGACAGTACATAGTTGGATCATTTTAAAAATCCATTCACCAGTCTCTGCCTTTTGATTGGTGAGCTAACTTGTTTTTTTTTTTTTATTTTAACTGAATGCAAAAACTCATTCCAAACACCCTATACTTTTATTCATCCATTCACTTATCATCAACAAACACTGGTTAAGGTCTTATTAAAGTTCCAGGCATCATTTTAGATGTTGTGGAAAACACAGCTGAACAAAATTTAGACCTTAACTTGGAAGAGTTCACAATCTGAAAAGCGAGAAACATATATAAGTAAATAATTATAATGCAATTAAATATGTATTATAATGGAGATGTGCATAAAATATTTTGAAGGAAACAAGTAGGTGGGAGGAGGATCTAGGAAAATCCTAGGGGATGGGTCATATGGAAAGATAAGAAACTCAGACATTAGCTGAAATCCCAATAGAACAGGAAAATTTCCATGCAACATCCACTTATCCTGTTGATGGGCATAGGACCCAAATCAGACCAATCATAACCCTTTGCCATAATTTTTTAAAGTTATTGCTGGGACAGAGAAGCCTCTTTTTCCTTCTAGAGAGAAGCTTTGGGGATCATTTCTCTCTGCTTAAAAGACTCAATGAGGGTTTCCCTGGTGGCACAGTGGTTGAGAGTCCGCCTGCCGATTCAGGGGACACGGATTCGTGCCCCGGTCCGGGAAGATCCCGCATGCCACGGAGCGGCTGCGCCCGTGAGCCATGGCCGCTGAGCCTGCGCATCCAGAGCCTGTGCTCCGCAACGGGAGAGGCCACAACAGTGAGAGGCCCGCGTACCGCAAAAAAAAAAAAAGACTCAATGAAGGCAAGCCTGAAACTGAGCAATTAAGTACCTAGAAGAATACAGCCAAGAATCAGAAATAAAGGCAAGAGAGAAAAAACAAGGAAGTTCTGAAAACATTTCAATTCTAGTTCGAGATACCTCAAAGTAAGCTTGGCATGTCCCTCACACAGTCTGGTTATGTGAGCTGTTATGTTCCCATTTTCTGCTGGAGACCATTCAAGTTGGTTTACTGTCACTTGCAAATAAAAGTATTTATTCACAGAGATTCTTGTACTGTAAATGTGAAAAGAAAGAGGAGAAAGGGCTAGGAAGCTCTTACAATGATAAATAACCCGATCAAATTCTGAAGTTAGCATTTTCACACCTATTCCTGTAACAAAGGCAAACTACAAAAAGGCAGATTTTCTGTGGCTAAAAAATATGTGGGCCAAAGATGGGCTCGATTTCTTTAATTCAGTGCTAATGTTTGCAATTCTTTTGCATTTCTCTAATCAATATAACCAAGAAAAAATTTTCCAAAAAAGTGTTATAATAACAAAGGTACATCTTATTGATGTTCAGTACCTACCTTATCTGTATAAAAAAAAATCTTTATTAAACATCCACAGTAAAAGATTTCCTTGTCATCTCCCAAAAGGGCATGCTCTCCTCTTCCCATATCCCTTTAGCTTTATTCTTTAATAATTAGATCACTGGTCTCAAACCACGCAAGGAATAAGATACGATCAGCAAAATAATTCTTGGGCATTCCTGTGAAAAAGGAAGAAAGAAAGAAATGATGCTATTACCATTTCCTCCTTTGTGTTCTTGTACAAGTCATTCCACTGTGCTCAAATCCCTTTTACCTGGGCATCTTTCCTATGGATGAGATCACATATACTCAGTTTCAATTTCTACACCTTTGAATATTGGTGCTAGTTCTAATAGAACAATCCTCTCACTGGCATATTATGGTACTGCATTACCTCCAGTAAGGTAAAGGCAGCCAAAGAATCCAAAGTTACTTGCCCAAAATTATAAAACTATTATCAGCAAGCTAGGAGTAGAATCCAGGCCTCCTAATTCCCCTAATTCTCCTAATTCCTAATTCTGTGTTTTATTTCACTACACATCTCTGTCTCCATCCTGCTTCAGGAAGAAGTAGAAGGGCAGGAAAACTCTTCACCGGGGAGTGTTAGTAAAAATTGAGGAGAACTCTAACCTGGAAATATCTTTCATGTCATTATTCTTCAAGAGTTACTGGCAAGGGGCAAGAGGTGACAGTGGGGATTAAACAGAATTTTTGCAGTTTCATGAGTTTTCCACTGGAATGCCTTGATGAACATCAGCTGTTTCGTCATCTGGGCATGGTAAGATTTTTTTTCCACTCAATGTTTATTTAATGCTTACAACATACAAGGGGACATTGCATTCTGCTGCCTCACTGCCTTCCCTGGAGTTAAATTAATAATTTCTAACTATAAATATGGTGCATGTGGATGACACTGTCTGTTGGCAGAATCCTACAGCTAAAAACCACTGGCCAGGCCATAGGTAAGCATTCTGAAGCACAGTTTCCCTCCCTCTCTTTTCTGCACTGCAGAACGCAAGACTACTACCTTGCCGAGAGGGCGTGGCCTATGCCATTGCTGCCAGAGAGACACATGTCGCCTCAGTATCGCCTATGACTAAGGTGTAGGAAGAACACAGGCTTAGGAGTCTGATATGTGTCTGAATGTCAGCTGTGCCAGCGCCTAGGCATTTGACCTGGGACAAGCCATAAAACTCCGAGGTTCATTTTTCCCATCTGTGAAAGGGGGATAACAACCCATATCATGTCAAACGTTTTGAAAATAAGATGAGATACTGGAAGTAAAACGTTTATCACGTACTATGCCTAGAACACAGGATATGCTCAATAAGTGGTACTTTCACTCTCGCTTCCTTTAGTTTTAGCCCCTGCCTTCCTGACCAGACTGAGAGAGAGCATGCCTGAGCTCTGAGTACGGGATGTGAAGTACTCAAAAGGCCTGGCAGGGAGGGGCACCCTCCCCCTCTAGAGGCCCGCATTGTTTGAACCACCACAAGAGAGCTTCTCCCACCCCAGCACGGCCTGAGTCCTGAGACAGCTACTTCCTGTTCCTCAGCTGCCAACCCACCACCTAAAAAGACTAAGCCCACCTTTCTCTGCCCAGGCTCACTCAGTTCAGAGTCCCATGGGACCTGTGAATTGTCTTTCATTCCATGGGTGCTAGAAAAACTTTGCTTTTGCCAGGTAAATGAAGACCTTCCAATCCCAAGATTGTAGAATTTCCTTAACTGCATTGCACTGTTTAGTGTTTAACTCTAGATTTTATATTATTCTGTATCTTAACTTCAGGATTTTGATCGTGTTGCCTTAAATCAGACTGTAAACTCCTCAGGAAGGAAGAGATGCCTTACATTTCTGTATTCTCATGTTGTGCCTAGTACGGTGTATTCAAGAATCAGTTTTTTTTACTGCACTGAGAGCCAATTTAGGTAGAGATTAAATTTAACCCAAACTCAAAGAATTCATCATACAGTGGTAAAGATCAGGAGATGAAGTTATAAAGGTAGTCTTGGCCTAAATACTTACTATTGGATGGACTTTTAACTTGTGATGGTGATAACATTAAGAAGTTAAACGAGGAGAAGTAGCCCATTTTTTCTGACATCTTGGCAGCCCACATCTTTCCTCTAGTTTAGGACTTCCTGTCTATAGCCTGATTTGGCATAAACTGTCTCATTGGACTAGTTACCATTTTATGCATCAGCCATAAGCTGTTAGAGATCAAGAACCATATCCATTAGATCTCTGTACCCTGCATGTCTAGCACAGCCCTGGCTACATTGTAAGTGCTCAGTAAATGCGGTAGTTGCTGATGATTGGCATATGGTGTCCTTGAAGTTGAGGTGACTTTGAGATGCCCACCAGAACTTGGAAATAAGGCTTCTCTCTGAAGGTTAAACCAGTAAATCAGTTCTTAATGGATATAATCTGTTATCTCCAGAAAATGCTTTATACAATAGTATGTTCTGCAAGCAAAAGCTCAGGGACAGGAAAGCAAATGCCTGCATTCATGGGAAAAAAGGAAAAGGAAAAACCTGGTGCCTAATCAATGCTATTGTTTTAATTGGTTTTAGAAGGGAAAATGTAGACACAAATAAGATGGTGCAGATGGAGCCTAGAAAGAGGAGGACCAGAGGGCAAGAATTTGTCAGTGTTGGTCCAGCATTGCTCTGAGTGGAGGAACTGAATGGGCCACTAGGATGTTCTTTGATGTGGTAGTGTCAATGTTCACTGAGCTGCCCCAGGATCTGGACTACAGAATCTCAGTTGTCATCACCGAGCTGTCGGCTCCATGCAGGAAGAGGCTATCTAGTTTATCATGGTGTCCGTGACACCTCTCATGGTGTCACCTGGCATGTGACAGGTACTCAGATATTTACTGAATTAATGAATATTTCTTGTTGTTTAAATATTTAAACTTCACTCTCCTTTAGGGTAATTAGAAATTAAAACTAACTTATGTGACAAAGGCAAATCCAAATAATTAGAAATTGACAATGTTTTTTTAATATCGTATGTCCTACCTCTTTCTCCTGCAAAGCTTTACTTGATCTCTGAGGAAGGCAGGCCTCTCACTTCTCTTTCCAAGTGCTCCCACAGGTCCTTTGGTTTGGGAGCCGCTGGTCTAATGGTCTACCTGCTTTCCTCTGAACCTCTGTTCATCAAAAAATCTAAGGATCCTTACAGTATTTTGTCATTTCTAAGAGATGATGTATACATTTCCACATTTTTATGTTTCTAACATTTGGAAACATCTTCAAATGAGTACATTTAATGTGGTTCTGGTTTTGTTTCCCAAAAAATAGTAATTAATCCGTGCTATAATCTAATTATCAGTAACACTTTATTTTTAAATTTTTTTATTGAAGTTTAGTTGATTTATCATTTTGTGTTAGTTTCAGGTGTACAGCAAAGTGATTCAGTTATGTACATATGTGTGTGTGTGTGTGTATGTGTGTGTATTCTTTTTCAGATTCTCTTCCCTTATAGGTTATTACAAGATTTTGACTATAGTTCCCTGTGCTATACAGTAAGACCATGCTGTTTATCTGTTTTATATATAGTAATGTGTCTGTTAATCCCAAACTCCTAATTTATCCCTCCCTCCCCCTTTCCCCTTTGGTAGCCATGCTTGTTTTCTATGTCACTGAGTCTATTTCTGTTTTGTAATTAAGTTCATTTATATCTTTTCTTTTTGGATTCCACATATAAGTCAAATCCTATGATATTTGTCTTTGGCTGAATTACTTCTCTTGGTACAGTATGATTAATTATCAGTAACATTTTAAATCCTGGAAATGCAGTAGTAATTAGTACTAAAGTACATCAGCCTCTTATGTACTGGGAACAGAGGGCATAGATGATAGTTCTATAAAATGCAGACACTGGAAAGAACAGCTACTTTGTAAATGAATACTTCAAATTCTGATTTACATATCCAGCTCCTATGAGTTCTATTATCTTGATTAAACCCCCAGGAGCTGGTCAAGTTTGAGGCACTGAGAAAATTGAGTTCCTAGTGACACACACTCTGTTCCCCCCTGCCGACCAGTGAGTCCTCTCTGGGCACCCAGGCTTCTTTCTTCCTCCCTGAGTGTGTCACCCTTCTCTAACCAAAGCGTGGTAATTTTGATTTTAGCCCCAGACTCTTCTATCATAAATAGGCAAAATAATAGGTATTTCCCAGGGCTACCTCTCTGGTGTACAAGGGGGTCAGAAAATCAACACTGTAGTAATTACAGTCATTTTTAAATTCAAAACCTGCTCAATGAACACCCAAACCAAGCCTCCTAGCTCAAAATAAACCATCTCCAAATATCCCACCATCTGCCACCTTCTTCTACATTCCCACCTAGCTCCTGATACCAGGTCACCAAGGTGCTCTGATGATATTTGGATTTCCACATGGAAAGTCCACATGCTGCCTTCACTATGAAATGCTTCCTCCAATGTCTATTTGAGACCACAAAGCAATGGTTATTTGCATTCTTTTCACTTCATATTAAAGCTCCCAGTGGCACAGCTTTTATTTCACTCACTCTTTATTTTGAATCCCTCTTTTAAAGACTGTCAGACTCACCCAAAAAATACAGCTCTGGGAGCCTGTGTCTTCATCCTCTGAAATCTCTCTGCTTTATTTAGGATGTAAGCTGAGCTGCTGTTACAGGGAGCCAAAACCATACCAAAAGGAGATAAAAGTTGATTTCTATCATGGAATAGTCCAGTGGTAAGCAGTTCTGCCAACCTGAACACCTGGGTTCATATGTGGGACCCAGGTGCTTGCTCCAGTTCTCACCATCTCCTCACCACTGGGAAAGAGAAAAGGGACTGGGAAGCATGAGTGGAGTGACGGCTGCTGCCCCTTTCCTCCTTCCCATACAAAGCCTGTGTGTGCATCCTGACTCTGTATCCAATCTGGCAGGTTCCTTCCCTATCTAATACCAGACTAGTTCAAAGCCAGCTGCTGTTCTCTAAAGGGGGGAAGATATTTTTCTACCCTTGCTCCCTGATGTATTGTCACTGCCCTCTGCCCCACCAAGTTCTCATTCCTCAAGCAAAGAGATGCCTGGAAGACCCATCTACTTAAATGTGCTCAGACTCAGCTGAATAGGCAAATCTCCACAGCGTCCACTTCAAAACAAAGAGAACTGGAGAAGGAGAGTAGAGTAAAACAGATGCTCGGTAACAAATTCATTTCCCTTATTGTTCATTTATTTGCACAACATGGGCTCTGTGCTTGGCACTGGGGATCGAGGCTAAGGAAACAAGCATGGTCCCTGGGCTGGACATCTTCCGCATCTAATCTGATCTCCATCTTTCTCCACGCTCCTCTCTGCCAGACGACATCAGTGGATGTCCTTGCCCCCCGCTTCCCAGCAAAAATTGGGAGGGAGAAAGGAGAGTAAAGCAGGGGGCATCTCTGACCCTGGCTCCCTTCCTGTGGAGTCAGCTTGGGTAGGTTGTATCCCTCAATCAAAGAGAATTACTCCACTCCTGGTGTTTCTCAGAGCGTGGTTGTGATTCTCTCCCTCCAGCCCAGTGGCCACTCCCTTCTCTCACCCTTCAGGCTAAGGATGTCAATATCCCCACTTAGGTAGCTTTGGTAGTGAACTACCCCTTGTGGTTTTTCTACATCCTGCCCTGACCAATGCAACTAGCTCCAATAGTAAGTCCTGCCCAAAGTGTCCTTTGAGAGTGTGTCATCTTTTCCCCACTGGGACTCTGAGTGATGGCGTACCTCTTCTCAGAGGCTTAGTGACTAGTGGGCAGCGACAGACAACAAACAAACAAACATATAATTACAAGTCGTGATAAGATCCAGGAAGGAAATACAATGAATGGCGTGAAGAGTAACAGGTTGGGACCTAAGTTAGATAGATAGGCAAAGGAGGAAGCAAGTACAGAAAATCTGAAGTGGGAGCAGGTTAGGTATGTTCAAGAAATTTTAGAAAGGAAAGAAGGAAGGAAGGAAGGGAGGAAGGAAGGAAGGAAGGAAATCCAGTGTTGTTAAGTGACATGAGATAGAGTTAAAAAAGTCAGTCTTAGATTCAAAAGCACTTGTTTACGGTGAGTTTTTTAAAGGATTTTCTCATTGCTAAAAATCGTATCTGGACTTCTATCACTCCTTCCCTAACTCCTCAACTATGAACATCTCAGTTAAGCTAATATTTGGTGACGTTTTAAATCGCCAAGTGAAACATGATTCTGGTAAAATAATTAGACATTTAAGGGAAAATCTCATTTTAGCCTGTGCCCAAAATACAGCTCACACAAACACTTCCCTACACCCCCACCCCTCAGTGCTCTCCCAACTGAAGACACTGTTAATTCAAATACTAATTAGCGAAAACACTGTAATGGCTCAACTTCCACTGAGATCTGCCTGACTGGGCTGTATGGCTGGTGGGTACTCAGACAAAGAATGTCATTTAAGAGCCCAAGGAATTCAGCCTTTTATAAAGGGCATTGTAAAGTTAGCTGATTTGGGTAATGACTCAGAAGACCTAACTTCTTTCAGTTCTTTATTGGACAGGCCCTCGGGTTGGGGTCCGGTCCTCTCACCCTCTGTCTGTCTGCTGAATGGGCAGAACTAGAGAACAGTAAGGTCTACTCCAGCTCTGATGACCTTTGAGGCTGGGTAGTAATCAGTCTTCTTGGGAAAAATTTGGCCTCTTTGAAATAAAATATCTTGTTGTAGACTACTCTGAACCAAGCTTTCAGAATGAGAATCCTCTCTCTGTTCAATTCACTGTCCACCTATGTCTTTACCTCTTCTGGTTTCTTTCTTGGGAAGAGTGTATCTCCAACCCTCAGGAAATACATCACTTGGCCTAGTTTGAAAGAATTATATCATGTATGCATATCTGTTATTAGCTGTAATGGTTAATTTTATATGTCAACGTGACTAAGGCCACGGTACCCAGATATTTGGTCAAACATTTGTCTAGATGTTGCTGGGAAGAGTTATTTTTAGGTGAGATTAACATTTAAATTGGTAGGCTTTGAGTAAAGGCTGTCACTCTCTGTAACACAGGTGGGCATCATCCAATCAGCTGATGGCCTCAAGAGAAAAAAGACGAAGGTCCCTCTTGGAAGAGAGAATTCTGCCTCCAGGTTGCCTTAGGACTTGAGCTGCAGCATAAACTCTTACCTGGGTCTCCAGCCTGCTAGCTTTCCCTACAGATTTTGAACTTGCTAGCCTCTATAGTCTTGTGAACCAATTCTTAAAAATCTCTCTCTCTCTCCATATACACATCCTATTGTTTCTGTTTCCCTGGAGAACCCTAATACACTAACAAATAACACATAAAAGTATAACCCTTTAGGAAGTTGAATTTGAAAACTCCTTTTATGAACAGTTTTATAGGTATTCAAATCAACACCTTTGACTCAGGAGTGAGGAGATTCATCCTCCCCCAGACCTGCCACACCCTGGTTATTAGCACTAGTTGCTTAAACTTTCAAAGCCACAGAAACTCTCCCCCGCCCCATTTGTAAAATGAGAATAAAGTGGCTATTATGCTTATTTTAGGAGATTAGTACAGGGAACATAAAAAAAAAAGATGTGGAAGTACTATATAAATAGGATCATTAAGCAATAATAATAAGTAAGCCTTATTGCATTTAATAATAATATGTATACACATATAATTAGGAAACATTCCACCCACAAAACCACCCTGTTTCTTAGATTGGGATAAAGAAAATCAGTTTCCTTTTTCTTCTTCCAGTTTTATTGAGATATAATTGGCATTCAGCACTTTATAAAGTGTACAGTGTAATGATTTGACTTACATATATCATGAAATGATTATCATAAGTTTAGTGGACATGTGTCATCTCACGTAGATAAGACTTTAAAAAGCAGGGCAAAAATGGTTTTCCTGTGATGAGAACTCTTAGGATTTACCCTCCTCACAGCTTTTCTATATAACATACAGCAGTGTTAATTATATTTATCATGTTGTACATTACGTCTCCAGTACATATTTATCTTATAACTGGTATTTGTACCTTTTGACTGTCTTCATCCAATTCCCCCTCCCCCCAACACCCCACCTCTGGTAACTACAAATCTGATCTCTTTTACTATGAGTTTGATTGTTTGTTTTTCAAGTTTAAGTGACCTATAACACTATGTGAGCTCCTGTTACACAACATAGTAATTTGGTAATTCTGTACATTTCAAAATGATCACTATGATAAGCCTAGTTACGATATGTCACCATACAAAGATATTACACTATTATTGACTATATTCCCCGCACATACATTTCATACCCGTGACTCATTGATTTTGCAACTAGCCGGTTGTCCCTCTTAACCTCCCTTATCTATTTCTTACCTCCTCCCATCCCCCTCCACTAGGGCAACCACCTGTTTGTTCTCTGTATCTACAACTCTTATTTCTGTTTTGTTATGTTTGTGCATTTGTTTTGTTTTTTAGATTCCACATATAAGTGAAATCATACAGTATTTGTCTTTCTCTGACATTTCACTTAGCCTAGTACCCTCTAGGTTCATCCATGTTGTATCAAATGGCAAGATTTCATTCTTTTTTATGGCTAATATTCCATTGTATATAGGTATTGTGTGTGTGTGTGTGTGTGTGTGTGTGTGTGTGTATATAAAACCTCTTCTTTATCCGTGCATCTATTGATAAGTATTTGGGTTGCTTCTATATCTTGGGTTGCTTCTATATCTTAGTTATTGTAAACAATACTGCAATGAACATAGGAGTGTGTATACCTTTTCTAATTGGTGTTCTTGTTTCCTTTGAATAAATAGGAGCAGAATTGCTGGATCATATGGTAGTTCTATTTTTAGTTTTTTGAGGAACCTCCATACTGTTTTCATAGTGGCTGCACCAATTTACATTCCCACCAACAGTGTCCGAGGGTTTCCTTTCCTCCACATCCTGCCAGTACTTGTTATTTGTTGTCTTTTTGATAATAGCTATTCTGACAGGTGTGAGGTGATATCTCATTGTGGTTTTGATTTGTATTTCCTTGATGAATAGTAACGTTGAGCATCTTTTCATGTGCCTGCTGGCCATCTCTATGTCTTCTTTGGAAATATGTCTATTCAGGTCCTCTGCCCATTTTTTAATTGGGTTGTTTGGTTTTTTGATGTTGAGTTGCATGAGTTCTTTGTATATTTTTTATATTAACCCTTCATCAGATATATTGCTTGCAAATATTTTCTCCCATTCAGTAGGTGGCTTTTTCATTTAGTTGATCATTTACTTTGCTGTGTAAAATCTTTTTAGTTTGATGTAGTCCTATTTGTTTATTTTTGCTTTTGTTTCCCTTGCTTGAGGAGACCTAGCCAAAAGAATATTACTAAGACTGATGTCAAAGAGAATAATGCCTATGTTTTCTTCTAGAAGTTTAATGGTTTCAGGACTTAAATTTAAGTCTTTAATCCATTTTGAATTTATTTTTGTTCATGGTGTGAGAAAGTAGTCCAGTTTTGTTCTTAAGAATATCGGTTTCTGACTGGTGTAAATGTTCCTCCAGTTAACTGATCAATGTAGAGGATCCTGCACTGTGCATGGAAGGAGAAAAGTGAAAATAGTAAACACAGATTTTTAAAAAATAAATTAGAGCTAGAGTTCACATTAATAAAATAAGGTTAATAAACACTGTAAATAGATGCTTATCGTCCTCACCTAAGTTCTTTGAAGAACAAATTATACAAGCATAATTCCTGTTGGAAATTATGTGGACGAACAACTATAAAGAAGGAAAGAGAGGGCTTCCCTGGTGGCGCAGTGGTTGAGAGTCCGCCTGCCGATGCAGGGGATACCGGTTCGTGCCCCGGTCCGGGAGGATCCCGCATGCCATGGAGTGGCTGGGCCCGTGAACCATGGCCGCTGGGCCTGCGCGTCCGGAGCCTGTGCTCTGCAATGGGAGAGGCCACAACAGTGAGAGGCCCGCATACCGCAAAAAAAAAAAAAAAAAAAAAAAAAATTGTAAAAGAAGGAAAGAGAGAAAATGAAAGAAATCATGGAGGAAGGGAAGAAGGGATTCCCCAAAGAATGACACTAGGACCTACTGATAGACCGTATGTGGAGACAAAGAGGAGGTTTTCTATGGTCAAGTAAATTTACGAAATAGTGAGTTAACAAAGGTAAACAAATTTCTTTACCACAGTATTTCCTAGAAACTTTAAGGTGCCAAAGTGCACAGTACATAAAATACAACATTTTGCATTTCCTCAAATTTCTCATTCCCTTTTCCCATATTCCCCAAGTTCTTTGACAGCGGCATCTCCCTCCTCTCCACCAAAACAGCCTAAGAAGCCCTGGTGTACTGAAAAAAGTCCAAGGGATGCCCATGTCCATCCCTTACCCAAAACCTTCAATGGCTCCCCATTTCTTACAAAATAAAGCCCAAGTACCTTATCACAGCCTGAGAGGCCCTACTGCCACCCCCACAGCCTCTTACCCCCTGTTCCTCACTATAATCTGTGTTTTAGCAACCCGGACCCATTTGTAATTCCCCTCGTACACACACACATTCTGTTGCAGAAAGAGAAAGAGTAGAGAGAGGAGTGTCACTGGAAACAGAAGGAAAGAGAATTTCAGATTGAGGAAGTGCCCAGCAGGATCAAGAAAGACGTGAACTGGAATGCTTTGATAGTTAGTGAGCACCAATAGCCTCAAAGAGAGCAGCTAGAGGAATGATGGTGGAATCTAGAATACAGGGTATGGAGGAATGAAGCAGAAGTGGGGAGTAGAGACAACTCAACAGACAGCTCTCAAGGAACTTGATCTTTAGAGGGAAAGAAGAAATACACAGGTGAGAAAGAGAAAGCCAAGGTAGACAATGAAAGTTTTTAGGAAGTTACATATTTAGGATATTGATGATGTTGATAGATTGATAGGACTGACAATACAGGCAAGAGACACGGCATCTTTATGACCTAGCTCATCTACATGAGAAAGCCTTCTTTGAGCAACCCTGCCACACACCCTCAAACTAGGTGAAGGTCACTGCATCTCACATAGGACACTGTGCACACCCCTATCATAGCATCTATCATTCTGGATTGAAATTCTCTGTTTATGGATCCCCTCATCTCATATACTGTAAATCATTTAAATGAGCTTACTGTTGCCATTACGAGCTATCATAAGCTTAGTGGATTTTAACGAAAATATACTATCTTACAGTTCTGGACTGTCCAAAATGGGTCTTATCGGTGTTGGCAAAATTGTGTTCCTTCTGGAGGCTCTAGGGGAGAATCCATGTCATTACCTTTTTCAGCTTCTAGAGGCTGCCCACATTCCTTGACTTAGGACCTCAACTTATGGTCTTCACATCACTGGGACCTCTGCTTCTATCAGGACATCTCCTTCCCTCTGACTCTGATTATACTGCTCCGGTCTTTCCATTATAATGACCCCTGCAATTGCATTAGATCCACCAGATAATCTGGATAACCTTCCTGTCTCAAGATCCTTAACTTAACCACATCTGAAAAATCTCTTTTGCCAGGTAAGATAACACATTCACTGATTGGATTAGAATGTGGAATTTTGGGAGGCCCTTATTCTGTCTACCACACCCTTTAATGGTAGGTCCATGTCTAAGTCATCTCTGCATCCCAAATGCCTGGGTCGTAGTCTATGCTCAATAAATGACTGTCCTATGCACTTTCTCTTTTCACTCAATTTGCACATTCAATATTTCCCCTTTGAGAAGGAAATTTTTTTTTTAGGAGAAAGTGCACTAGATAAGAAATAAGAGATTGAGGTTCTTAGTTCCAGTTTCCCCATTTCCAAATGGGTGAATCAAGGCTCAGACAGTTAAGTGACTATGTCATACCCAAGGAGTAAAGCTAAGACTTGAAGTTCGCCCTCTTTTCATGTTAGTACACTAATTCATCAGCCTAGAAATAGGGTGTTTTACTGTATGAAAATTCTGAGCAGCATCTTATAGCCGATAAAGGGTTGGGTGGAGTAGGTATCTATAACAGTGTTAACTTCTCCAGAGATTATATATATGGATTTACTTATCCAGGAACACTAAAGACATGATGCTTTGCTCTTACCAAGTAATTTTCCTTTTACCTCATTTGATTTCCAACTGTTTATTTCCTAAGGAAAGAATAATCCATGAACTTTTGGACCTTACAGTGCCAAACGTAGGCCACACTTCCCTGTATTGTACTGTTTGTGTCATTCTTGACATTGGCACAAGCCTCCATCCAGATGAGACTGTTTTATGTCCTCTCTGGAAATTTCCTCTGGTGCTCAGGCCGCCTGTGGTTGGCTGTGTTGGTTCACAGATGGGAATTCTGGCTGAGGTCACCATTGCACTTTCCTGCTCTTTAAAGTTTTGAAAGCATATCTGTGTATCTTTTCAGGTAAAACTCCCACTTCTGCTCCTTCTTTCTTTCTTATTGCAAATCCACTTTGAAGTCTGAGACTACTAGGGAATCCACCCAGTGCCATTCTAAACCAACAAGTACGTGAAATTTAAACCAGGTAAATGAGACCACTTATTTTTCTATCAGTATACATTACTCTAGTCTTCAAATTATTTCCAAAGTTTAGTTTATCCTACTTTTAATCATACATCTTACTATTAACTATTCTATAGTTCCTAAAAACTTCAAATATCTATCTTCAAATATTTTATTATTGTAACCATAGTTTTTATTTCATATCCTCCCTATAAATTTGTCCTTTTTTCTCCTGTATTTTTTGTATTAGTATTCTACTTTTTCTCCAAAGTAGGAAAAGTTTAATTACTTTCTTCATCCCCATAGTGAATGTCAGGTTTTTTGTCTGCTAAATATCCCCTTTCCCTTTTCCAGGTAACTGCTTCTCTGGAGGTAACTGCTTATACTTCTCTCAAAAAATAATGTGATTCTGGGGGAGTTGCCAATTACAGCCCCCCCGCAACATACACACACATACACACACACACACACACACAATACACATACACTTACATACACACACCACCTGCCACGGGGCTGGGCAAATGACCTGACCTGGTCCTGGCTCAGGACCTTAACTGAGCCAATCAGAATTTTTCACTGTGATTTATATGCATTGAAGCAGGAGGAGAAAAGTCCACCTGTTCCTTTATGGTCACTGAACTGGGAAGATTTTCTTTAAGCCAAGGCCTGGAACAATGAATAAATCATGTGTGCCCCCTTAGATACATTGCATGGAAAAAATCTCAGCCACAGGAGAGAAGAGCACCACCAGGCAAAGGGGAGCAAAGACAGCAGAAACGCAGAGAGAGTCCTGATATCCAGCTGACCTGAAGGCCAGTTCCACCCCATTCTCTCTAGCTGCATAAACCAGTGAATTCCATGTTTCTTTAGGTTAATTTTAATCAGGTTTTTGTTACTTACAGTCAAAAAGTGCCCAACTAATATACGATCCTTTTCTCCCTTCCTTATTGCTTTCTCATATTATATCCATACTATATCATCCCAACTTTATTTCTTCTTTAGAGCTCATTTTGAATCCCCAATCATTTTTTAACCAAACTACAATTCCCCCAAACCTATCATGGGTAGAGTGGAACTGCATCTTTCCGGAGCATCAAGAACCCAAAGGCATACCAGGGCTGAGATGGGCCTGTCTGGAAAATACAGCCTCTGATCTAGTTCTGTACATTCTAGTATGCAGCATACGGGGAAACCTGAGGAGCATCACAGTAATCCACGTACAGAAAAACCCTGGCTGTGCTATAACCGAAGTCCTTTGGAGCCATTAGACTTCTGGAACAGGTGCAAAACTGCCCGAGAAACTTGAACAAAACGAAACGAACAGCTCTCAGCAATAGAGAAGCAGTTTCTGAGAACATCCAATACCCAATGAGGGAGATAGAGAACGCTGAGGAGTTAAATTCCTCCCATAGCTATGAGATGGGAGAAGAAACTCTCATTTGATGGTAATGTCTATATATCTCAGTATCTGAGATATATGAGTAGAATGATAGGAAATGTAAGAGGCTAGAAAGATGGAAAGTGGGAACAAAGGAAGAGAATGACAAGTGTGAATCAACATGGAAGCAGCGGTAGAGATGGAGTTTTAGGGGTGGGACCAGCAGTGGTGAACAGCAGATGCCCCAGCACTGCGGGAGAGGACATAGGAGCAGGCCTCAGGAGAACTTTACCCACTTGGGGTGGGCAAAGAGGAGGTTCGAACAACCACCAGCCCTGTGCCCCAGCCTGTCCTATGTGCCATACTTATTGAAACACCCAGGGGCCTCATCAAAGTCATGGCACCTGTAGTTTAAATGGATGTACATAGGAAGTGTAGGTGTTCCCCGTTCACTGCATCGAAGCAAAACTAAATGGCAAAGCTAAGCCTTAACAGTCACTTTGCTGGCACCAGATTGTAAACAGAAGTTTGGCATCTCAGTGAAGCCATTCTTGATTTAAATTTCATTATTTTTTAGTGAGAGGCAAAGTGCACAAATCTAAAGTGTATTTCATAATCTTAAAAGAGAAAATAGACTCTACGTTCCCAGTTGCTTTAACTAGTACTGGACCTCACAGTTTGCTTATCTGGTTGTCTGCACAGCTGTGGGAGGAGGGGAAGGGGGCAGAGCATGGGCAAAGGCACTGTTGTGAGAAAGAAATAACTCCTGAAGCCCTGTTGAGAAGGTTACTCAAGATGGGATTTCCCCTCTGATGGGCCATGAGCAGGAGGCTCCAGGAGTAGCAACTGAAAAAGTAGCGAAAAAGATTAAGCTCCTTTGGGCTTTCCTGGTGGCGCAGTGGTTGACAGTCCGCCTGCCGATACAGGGAACACGGGTTCGTGCCCTGGTGCGGGAAGATTCCACATGCTGCGGAGCGGTTGGGCCCGTGAGCCATGGCCGCTGAGCCTGCATGTCCGGAGCCTGTGCTCCGCAACGGGAGAGGCCACGGCAGTGAGAGGCCCGCTTACAGGCCCGTGTACCGAATAAAAGCTCAAGCTCCCCCTCTCTCCCTTCTCTTTGTATTTCCCAAGCCAACAAGAGTCGCTTTTGTTAACCATTACAAGCCCAGCCTCACCAATGCTTTTGGGAATTAAAGGGGCTTATGTCTACAGTGGGACAAATCAGTACAATGAAAGCAGCGGCAGCCTTGAGAAGTTGGTTACAAGCCAGCAAGAGATGCCCAGAGCACAGAGGAGTCGTCTGGAACAGAATGATCAGCTGAGGGGACAAGTCACAAACAGGATAGATTTGCAGGGCACGTAAGCATTTCTTAGGGATTTTCAGGAATATATGGGGAGGGGTTACAATAAAATACTGCATTTTCTGTGCACATGGAAAGGATTCTTACATTATTCCTCCTCCTCTTCCTCCTCGTCCTCCTCTAATTATTATTATTCAGAGTAAGGGAGTCCTAAAGGCTGTAAAACATGAGGACATAAAATTTACATTGAAAAGTACGGGGACTAGAAAGAATGGATACATGTATATGTATATCTGAATCTCTTTGCTGTACACCTGAAACTAACACACATTGTACATCAACTATATTCCAATATAAAATTAAAAATTACATTAAAAAATCTAAACTTGAAGAAAAGAAAGAAAAGCAAAGGGAAAAATGCAAGTCAATCAGGACAAAGTTATGTAGCCACTCTCTGTGATATCGATGATCAGGATTCATATAAGCCTGCAGAGAGAGAGTAAGATGTGCTTTCCATAAACTGAAGAATATAAACTACTTTCTCTAGTTTTCAACCACATAACATCATAATTATCCTATTTCTGGCTCAATGACAAATCATAACATTTTACAAATAATTGAAGCTGACTGAATCATGTACATTTTTACAAGGGCTAGTTTTGGTGTTTCAAACCAAACTATGGTATCAGAAAGCTAAGTATAGTTGGAGAAGGAGAATCATTAAATCACACCTCATAAGAAAAACTGCAAGTGGATGAAAAGTATTTTGAAGATGTTTTCACTACCAGTGATGCAGAAATCAGAGAAAAAAATTAATGATACTCACCTGAGAAAACATTTCCTTTAAGCCCATTAAAGCATGTGAAAATTTTCTGTCATATGTATATCATTATTGTATTAAAATAAGACATGCATGACTGTGCGACCTGTAAAAGTGACTGGTCACACCTGAAGTGTATGATGTCATTCCTAAAGGCACACCCAAAGTGTATGATATTATTCCTAGATTTAGTCCCATAAGGATGAGGTGAGTCTGGAAATATGGAATCCAGAACAAATCTGGAGACTTCTGGAACACAAGGGGAGTAGAGATTCTGCCTTTTTAAAATAACTATTATGAATTGATGTTAGCTGGACTGTGGGTTCCTGTACTGAAGACTATATGTCCTAGGCACCTTTGCAGCAAGGTGCAACCATATGGCCAAGTTCTGGCCAATGGGATGGAAATGGAAATGGTGTGCACAACTCTGGAAATTATCCTAAAAGGGAGAAGACATGATTTTTTTTTTCCTTTCTTTTCTCCTTTCTGATGGCTGATGTGGGCAAATAACTGGGGCTTCAACAGACAATGCTTGGTGCCCCTAAGAGATAGCAGAGAAGAAAACTGGAGGACACCAAGTTCCTGACAAATTCGTACCAACCCTGGATGTTGACCTCTAGAGTTTTTACATGAAGTAATGAAATGTTCTGGGTTAAGCCACCATATTTGGGTTTTCTGCCACAAGACACTGAACTCAGTTCCAACAAATACAAGGAGAAAAGTAAATCACTTTCTTTTGTGGCTTGGGCTTTGTACCATGTAGTTTCCTAAGAAAGTGTTCATTGAGTAACACATTTAAAAACTGATAATGAACTCATGGAGCTGAGCCAGGTACTAGAAAGTTAAAGACTCAGGTCAGTCATTTCTTTCTCTGTAGCCAACTTAAGGGGTGGGACCGATTCTGCAAGACCCTGCAGCAGTTATACCTTATAGGCCAGATTGTTTACATTTCCCCTACTTTGGGTCCTTCCAACTCTCCATGTTTATTTCCCTGCTATCAAAGTTTTGTTTTGTTTTGTTTGTCAGGCTTGATGGAAACTAAGGGAAGTATCTTTATCCATGCTTGGGACAAAACTGAAAGAAGGACCTCCTGACACTTCTACACCTGAGTGGAGATGACAATCAAAATAAGTAAGAAACCCTTCAATGAATTCTTTCCATTGCTACCAAACCAGCAACATCTTTCTAGAGAAAATATTTTGTAGTTCGCCCTTTGCTACCTTAAAATAGAATTCAGAGGTAGTATAACTGATCCACATGAATAAATAAATCTATATAATCCTGAAACTATAAAAGAAAAATAAAATAATAATAATGTTTTTCCTATGTAAGTGCTCAAGTATGATCACATTGGAAGACAGAAGTGCCCCCATATTTTCAAAATGTTCCCCAGGGAACTGCTACCATGGAAGGTGATAAAACTTTGGGGTGGAAATGATGTCTCTTCTTTACCTACAGGGACAACCATGAAGGTCTTGGTGGTTTTATTTTATTAATAAACGTAGCACTTTCTTATAGCAGTATTACTTCAAATGTGTTCTGTAGCAAGCAAATTTCCTGTTAATGGGTGTTAGTTATGTTAAAAAAAAATATAGTCCAATAGTTTAACAAACATTAGTTTAAACAGATTTGAAAGCTTTGTTCTTCCTCTAGGACATTTCAGAGTCCTGAAGATATCACTGTGCTCTGTGAATCTTACTCCCAAATGTACCTCACCATAGAATCCTTTTTCAGTGGGACATCTCTTGGGTCCAGATTCTTACAGAAGGAACTTAGAAAAACTGCCTTACAGCCTGTCAAAGAAAGGAGACCTTCCGGAAATCCGAGGTCCACTTTTGGAAGAGTAGCCTTTACGGGACTAATTCATTTTGCAAAAAAGTGGCCATGTTAGTCTTCCTTGGAACTCACAAATTTGCCCTGTTTCATTTGACTTTCATGAGAGGGGGTCAAACAAGTCAAACTAATATGAAATCAGAGACATCTTCAGGAAAGGACAATTTTAACGCTGCAGGAGTATTGACTTGTATTTGAGTTCATATTTCACACCACATACTTTCATAGCTATTTTAACATCACAGATATTCTGTTCATAATATTAACAATGAGGCATTAGAAAAGAATACAGGTTGTCTGATATTTTTAAAGAATATTTTTACCAATAGTTTTCAAGCTATTTATCATTTCTGAAGTTTCTATCTTGTATAAGGACATTTTTATAATCATTGCTTCATGTCATCCACATAACACGTCCGTGAGAGATTGGTAGTTTCATCTTCCAGATAAAGAACCTGCAGCTGAGGGTTAAGTGCCAACATCACAGAATATTTTAGTTGCAGAACTTGGACAGAGCCCAAGTCTATCCTGCTTTTCTAAAGCCCATGATTTTTCCATTGCCTCCCTTAATTAAGGGAAAATTTTAGAATGTTTCCCATTTTTAAAAAATCAGTTACAGCAATTACAAGTTAGCCATCAACAATTGGGAAAACAGCCACCCATGAGTACCCAGGATCACTCATTCCTTGAGGGTGCCAGAGCCCATGCTTTAGTGCACTTATTTTAACTGATAAACCTACACTGAACCGCTGAAGAGTTACAAGGTCTAAAAGATTGTCATGTTTTTCTTCCTCCCTTCCATGTCACCTGGTTTAAACTTCAAGGTGTGTTCTTTGAAAACCACTGTTTCCAATGACTCATTTTGAAATCACTGATTTCATCTTCCTGGTTCTCTGCAAAGCCAGGAAGGGAGATCAACACCACATTGTTTTCACCTTCAAACACACTTACCCTGTAACCGGAAGAATCCAGAACTGTTATTGTTAATTCGTTGAATAATATGTTCTTGCTTCGTCTTTCACAAGAGCAGAAATCCATTCTGAAAACAGGGTGCCCTGCTTGCCATCTGTTTAATCCACCAGCATTTTCAAAGGATTTTTGTAAAGGACTTCAAAGGATTCACCTATTTAATCAACACACATTTATTGAACACCCACTTTGTACCAGACGCTGTTCTACGTTCTGGGAATGCAGTGGTTAGACAGACTAGATCTTTTCTCCTTGGAGGCTGTACTCTCATGATACACATATAGATTAAAATGATCTTTCCAGATAGTGAAAAGGTCTATGAAGAGGGTGGTGTGCCACAGAGCGACTGAGTGAAAGATTTCTTTAGATTTAGGTAGAATTTCTAAGGAGGCAACATTTGAGCTGAGTTCAGAATAATCATAAGGAGACAGTGATCACATGATTTGAAGGAAGAGAGTTCCAGGTGGAAGAAAGAACTTTAAGATGAGAGCAAAACTTGGGAGTCTGAGGAATAGAAAGGAGGCAGGTGCAGCTGGGAAGTGGCAAGAGAAGAGAAAATAGTAGATGAGGTCAGAAATGTTAACAGGGTCCAGAGCCCATGATAGAAAACTTAAATTTTACCCCAAGTGCTGTGAAAAGACATTAAAGGATTTTGAGGCTGCTGTTTGGAGAACTGATTCAAGACTGGGAGAAATGGAGCAGAGAGAACGGTTAGGCCAATTGCAGTAGTTCTGATGAGAAGTACTAATGCTTGAACTGGGTAGTCCAATGAAGATGGGAGGAAGTAATCGGCTCTCAGGATAGAACTGCCAGAATTTGCTGATAGATTTCACAAAGGAAATGGGAAAATCTTTTAGAATTTTGCCTAAACAACTGGACTAATACTGAAGACATTTTCTGAACTGGGGAAGAGTAGGAGCGTCATATATTTGGGGGAGAGGTGGGAAATCCAGGGTGCCGTATTGGACATGTTAATTTTGAGATTCCTTTTAGTCATCTAATTAGAGATGTCAAGTAGGTAGCTGAGTATACAAGACGTCAGAGGAGGGGGTCATAGCTGGAGATATAAAGTGTTTCATGAAGCCCCTGAGGGCTGAACCCTTTGCAACATGGTCATTCCCAATTCTCTGTGTACAACTGATTTGCTCTGAAAAATAATTCTCCATGGAAATATCTAGTGTCAGTCTGATTTTTCACTCACTGAGGCCTTTCTGGGCTCTGTTCCTTTGTCAACAGTGTCTTCTTGAATGTAAGCAAACAGAATTAACACCCACCTAAACCAAACTAAATGAAATTGTAAATCTTCTTCAGTATGGCCATAACTTTCATTCCAAGACAATCTAGATGAATTTTGTAGGATTCTTAGAATGGATGGCTTCTGACAACCAGTCTGATCTTTGGACACTATCATCTTCTCATTCCTTGTAGGGCCTAAATTTCAACCAATTGCCAACTAATCAATCATTGGATGTTTAATGGCTTACTCATCTCCAGGTATATTTGCTTTTTACCTGGGAGATTGAAAGAACAAAAGATCTTGAAAAACAAATAGGTGCTCTCAGATGGTAGGAATTCAAGCAGGATTTCTCCAATCTTAATACATGGGTTGGTTCCTTTCCTATGGCAGGCTCTATCCATTTTTTTCTCATATTCTCCATCTTAAAAATTTCCTTCTCCATGAAATTCTGACACACGCCAAAACATGGATAAACGTTGAGGACATTATGCTAAGAGAAATAAACCAGTCACAAAAACACAAATACTGTATGATTCCACTTATGCGAGATATCTAGAATAGTCAAATTAATCGAAACAGAAAGTAGAATGGTGGTTTCCAGGGGCTGAGGAGACGGGGGAAATGGAGAGTTTCTGTTTAATTGGTATAGTTTCAGTTTTGCAAGATGAAAAAGTTCTGGAGATTGGTTGCACAATGTGAATATTCTTAACGTTACTGAATTGTACACTTAAAATGGTTACAATGGTAAATTTTATATTATGTGTAATTTGTCACAATTAAGAATTTTTAAAAATTTAAGCTAGCAGGTAAAACAGGAGATTTGAAGCATGAAAAGGATTCAACTTGCTGTGGCTTTAAAGGTGGAGGAGACCACATAATGAGGAATTCAGGTGGCCTCTAGAGGATGGACTCAGCCAGAAAATAGAAACCTCAGACCTATAACCATAAGAAGCCGAATTCTGCCAACAACTTGAAAGAACTTGAAAGTGGACTCTTCCCCAGATCCTCCTTATAAGAGCCAGCCTAACCGACACTTTGATTTCAGTCTTTGGAGACCCCAAACAGAGAACCCTGTTGAGTCATGCCAGACTTCTCATATACAAATCTGGGAGATAGTGAATGACTGATTTAAGCTGCTAAAAAAAAAAATTACTTTCTTAACCTCAAGCCCCCCTTTCCATAAGCTCCTATCCCATCTCTTCTTTCCTTTACAGACAGACGATTTGACATTCAATGTCTACTTCAGCTTTTCCATTGACTCTACTTTCCCCCCAAATACCAGTCACTTCCCTTAGTTCCCAGTTTCAATGAACATTTCAAAAGCTTTCTCTTACTTGACCTTTGTGGTGTTTGATGCTCCTGACTACTTTTTCTTTTATGAAACCATTTCCTCCCAGTTGTCTCCTGGTTTCCCTCTTATTGCTTCTTTCCAATCTCCTTTGTAAAATCTACTGTCTCTAATTAAATCTTATATTTATTGTCCCCTGGGGCTCTATTATTATGCTAGCTTTTCTACTGTATGTACTCTCCTTGAGAATGTCACCTCTTACTTATGTATGTATCATTGACTCCACACATATTTTTTGGCTTGTACCTCTTCTTTAAACTTGAGATCTGTATATCCAACTGCTTATGGGACAGCTATCCTTTGAAACCCCAAAGGTCTTCAAATTCATTATGCCCAGTCATTCTTTCCTTACCAAATCTGTACATTTTCTTACAGTTGCCATCTAGATAAATCTCACCCAAAGTAGAATAAAATAGGTGTTGCCTATACATTTTTTCCTATCTCAACACCGCCACAATCCAAGCACTTGCCCAATCCTAGTACAGTCAACCTCCTAAATATCTCTTGAATCTGCCCCAAACACACCTTTCTCTATACCTACTGTCATTTCTTAGTTTGTACTCTAACCACTTCATACTTGCTTATAGCAGTAGCTTCCTAATGGTTTTCCTATCCTAACTGGTCACGCTGTTTTCAGTTTGTCCCACTACAAGTCATTCTCCACCCCAGAGTGATCTTCTTAAAGTGCAAAACTGATATTGTTTCCCTTGATTACACTCCTTTAACAGCTCTTCATTTTTTCATGATAAAGCTCAAATTCCTTTTCTTAGCATGCAACACCCTGCAAGATCTGGCACCTGCTTACCTCAACTCCCCAACTAACTCATCCTCTTTCTGTGTACCTTTTGTTTGGGTCATACTAAATTACTACAGATTCAGTAATATGTCAATCTGTTTCTCATCTCCATTCCTTTTGGACATGTTGTTCCTTTGTCCACAATTCTCCAACTCATTCTTCAAATCTTAGGTCACTTCCAACCCTCTTGAAAACCTATTCTAATGCCACACTTGCATTTAAGTGTCTTCCTTTTATCCATTAACATCACACCCTGTGTAAATCGGTAGCACTACCTTTTCCACAGCTCCTACTGAGAGGGGTCATCAGCCTTCTCTGGCTCCACCATAAGAAAGTACACTCCTTGAGGATGGAGGATGACCCTTACTGACATTGTATACCTAGTATCCACCACAGTGTCTGGCACCCATCAGTACCACAAGTATATTTTAATAATATATGTATACATGAATGAATTGTCCTTTATTCATTGCTTATTAAGAGCTGACCATATTTGAAAAATGATACCAACACAAAAATATTATTTTTGCCAACCTGGTAATAATAATAATAGCTAACATTTACTATGTGCAGGGTACTATGCCACTTTACCTTTGTGATTTCATTTGCACCTAGAACATTTTTAAGAGATGTAAATACCATGGTCATCCTATATTTTAGGTGAGGAAACTGAGGCATAGGAAAGTCAAGTAATTTGCTCAAAATATATGAAACCAGGATTCAAAACCAGACCTTTCTGACCCTACTACACTAAACTGCCAACCATATGATGAGCTGTATAAATGGCCTAGATTTTGAAATACTCTTTCCCATTGTCAGACAATGTACCAAATTCAAATTTTACTTCAGAAAATTCAGTCACTGTATCTGGTGAATATATGAAAATGAAACCATAATAAAAAATGAAGTCAATATTTTTTGTTTCTTTTTCCCCCCCAAATTTGATGTGCACACCTGGTCAAGTAAGCAAGTAGCTATCCTCATAGCTATTCTAACACATGTGTGTGTTCAACTAACTCACCAAAAAGTAAGTTTCAGACTGACTATACGTATTTTAAAAAGTAGTCATTTCTTTTAATCACACTTGGACTTATAAAAATATTTTAACTTTTTATTTTATGTTGGAGTATAGTTGATTAACAATGGTGTGATAGTTTCAGGTGTACAGCAAAGTGATTCAGTTATACATATACATGTATCTATTCTTTTTAAAATTCTTTTCCCATTGAGGTTGTTACATAATATTGAGCAGAGTTCCCTGTGCTATACAGTAGTGGACTTATAAAATTTTATAGCAGAACATAACAAAACTCCTGGTACATAGAAGGGGCAGGATGAATTTGTCAAATACTCTACAGAGCCCCATCTGTTCCTCAGTGATGCATTGCAGGTGAAAGAAGGGGGTTTGGGAGGGATGCTGAAGATCGATGAGCATTTAAGACTGAGATAATGCAAACTTTGCAACTTCACTTTCATTTATCTTGCTTAATAGACTTGTAAGACTTTATTTGGAAAAAAAAAGTTTTACTTTAAATAAAGTTTGAAAAACATTCAGTTTATGAAAGTAAATTTTCTGTGACTCCGTGTTAGCGAATTTCCCCAGGAAATTTTCCTTTTGGATGCTGTTTGCACATCTTCTACTTGAAACAAATATTCCTCCTTTCAGTCAACAGATTCTCCTCTATCTTTGTTGAAGACTATAAGCCTGAAATATAAAATAGACTTATTCCGTTGATTGTAATACAACAGCTTGAATTTAGGCACAAAAGTTACATTTGAATTGTACAAATAAGAGTCTCAGGTGTAATTCTCAGTTGCACTCCCTGGGTTCACATCCTAGTTCTGCTGCTTTCTAATTACATGACCTTAGACAAATCACTGAACTTCCCTGAACACCCATCTCCCTATCTGTAAAATGAAGTTAATAACAGAAGCTACTTCATAGTGCTGTGGTAAGGAATAAATGAGTTAACATATGAAAAGCTCCTCAAAGAACCTGGTATATAGTATGAGCTCAATAATTGAACATTGTTATACTATTCTTATTATTTGAACTTGAGTATCTCAGTCTTTGGATACCCCATCATTTCCCATAAGGGCCAGCACTAATCTTGGCCAGGTCCATAAAAATAAGGGTACTATGCTTTTCTCTTCAAGGAAGCCTAAAACAACACAGCGTCTATCTAGTTTTTTCCCCTATGAAGATCCATTGACAAGATTGCAAATTCTCACCTGACCAACCAATCAATATAAGACCCAATTGCTTAGGAACCCAGAAGCTTCCAGAATGATGCTCATTCATCTTCTCCACCATATGTGTGATACTCCCCGTTGGGGGTGTGAAATTGTAATACTTTATTTTCCTGTGAGATTCTCCCTGTCTTCCCCAGTGAATCAGGGATGGCTTGGAGATGTTCCTAAGCCTTGCTTTTGTTTTATTTATATTAGAATGCAAAGTTGGATAAGACATATCCCCACGGTAGACTTTTAGTGTCAAAGAAAAGACAGACCAGTGAACTAGTGTTACAGTACAATATAGGTGTTTGTGTAGCAGTAGATAATATTTCTGTAATATACTGACGGTTTCCTCTTTCACTCTTCCTTGTATGAGACTGTCCTCTACTAAACCAGATGTATAGTTACCTCTGGGAGGATTTTTTGTTGTAACTAGAATGCAGAGAAAGAGCCACTGTTCAGCTTTTTGATGTGTAAGAGAGGATCTTGAAGTCCATGGCAAAATTGTAGCAATATAAGTCAGAGATTGCTGAAAAATAAAGGTATTTCTAAAGTTCAATAGCTTGCCTTTTTGTAACAGGAACAAAATTGGAAATGTTAAATATATAATTGTATTATAAGCTCTAGATAAATATAAATTTAGTGTTATAACTTAAGGGAAGTTACCATCCACCTAAGGAGTAGGAAGGGAAAAGAAAGACCTCTGTCCCTTGACTTGAGGGACAGAGGTCACAGGGAGATATAAAGGAGGTCAGAGGACAGAGAGGATGATCATGGGTCCCAGAGTATATCCCTGGAACAGGGGCTACATTTGCGTGGAGACAGGAGGATTTTGTGACAGTAGAGTTTGCCACAAAAACCGCAGACATGTTGAGGGAGAAATTAAGAGCATCCATGCTAGTGCTCTGTTTTCCCAGGCTGTCCAAGCTGGCCTTGGAGCAGCAAAGCAACAAAGAGTGGAGGACGTGTTTGCAGAGATGGGCCTGGTATGGCACACCTGACTCTCCCTTGGTGCTTATAGGACGTGGAAGGAATCCAGAAGCTCCTGGATGCCTCATGGAATGTGAACCATGCATGCTGGCTGTAACCTTGCTAGAGGCAAAGATAGGCCAAGCAGGATATGAGATGGAGTCACTGGGAAGCTGAAGCACCATGTGGTACCTGATCAGCAGGAGGTGATGGCTGAGCTCTTTGGGAGCAATCACCATGCATTGCCCATCTTGGAAGAACAGACCCTGAGTTCAAACAGTCAGATGCTTGGTAGCAGCTTTAATGTGCTTGGAGGCTGCCTCCCAAATACCAGGTGAGATGAGCTTAACAGAGTATCAGAAGGAAGCAAAGAAGGACAACAGAGAAATCATTCACCTCTTCCTGGACACATCAGTCCATACAAACGTTCCCCTATTCATATTCCAACTCCCTTGAGAAGGTGGTTAGAACATTTGCAGTGTCTGATTATCCAAAAGAGACAGAGTTACTTTGCAATGAGCAAGTTTAAAGATTCTGACATTCCAGAAATGAGAACTCTTGAGCAAGATAAAGTCAGTTACCACAAAATTAAAAAGTGTGTACTTGTGCCCATCTGAGCTGTGGGTCGTCACTTCTGACCCCTCTGTACTATGATTGAGTATGCATCCTGCTGTGGAAACCTAGGAGGCCAATGTTTTCAGACTGTGAAATTAAAAAAGGATTCCCAGAAGAATAACATTTAAGGTGAATTTTGAAGGGCAAGCAGGAATTATCCAGCTATGAGGAGGCAGAAGTATATTTCAGGAAACGCAGAAAACATGAGTCAGGGCACTTTGGTCAAACTAAGTACAGCATGTTCAAGGAAAGCAAAGTTGTCTGAGCTCAGGAGCAAAGGAAAATCAGGTGGAACAGGTAAACTGCAGGGCGGTTCTGTCAATGGTTGTGGAGGTTGTGACCTACAAGGATCTTGGAGAGGTTGGGGGTTGAAAAACAGCATATGCTCTACTCTCCAAGGTCACTGTGTACCCTACAGCAGAGGGCATGCTCCCCGAGGATGTGACCACCCTTCATCCAGTGTTCACACAAAGGCTTGCTTCTCTCTGTAAGCCCTGTATCACCAGGCTTTCTGTGCCTCCAGGGGTTGCCTTCTCAATTTTGCACAAAGTCATCATGTAAATGAGCAGGGATCCTTTAAATTTGGTCAGATTATGGAAGCCCATGCAAGCTACTTTAAAGAATTTGGATTTTAAGGAAGAACAGTGAGGAGCCTCTGAAGGTTTTTGGACAGCGGTGTGATATGACAAAAAAGTTATTCCACAGCAGCTGCATGCAGGGTAGATTGGAGCCAAGAGACTCAGGAAGTTACTGTAGTTGTCCAGGCATGAAGAATAAGGGAGATTCGATGGTATCCATGGTAACAGAAAGGGAAAGATATGGAAATTATTTGGAAGGCAGAAACAACAGGACTTGATTACTGATTGGATATGAGTGTATGAGAGAGGCAGCAATAATAAATGACTCAGGGATTTTGAGCTAAGGAAGCTGTGAGAATAAATCTGAAAGGGAGACACTAAGCAGGAGGGCTGCTTTGAGAGGGAAGACAGAGAGTTTGGGTTAAGGCATGTTCATGATGGAATGTGTAAGTGGAAATGCTCTCCATAGATTTAAAAGGGCAAGACTAGGGCATACTTCCTTTTCTTTTCCCCTGCTTCCTCTTCCCCTTCCTCTTCCCCTTCTTCTTCTTCCTCTTCTTCTTCTTTGTCTTCTTCTTCCTATTTTTGTTCAGTCTCCATGATTTTGAGTGTATCTGAGGCTCTTTTTCCAAAGACTTTTGGGAATAGATTTGCCACTTCCTTTACTTTTAGTAAACTGTGAAGAAGTTTGTCATCATTATCATCATCAACTTTGTCTTCAAGTTAACACAAAGTGTTATTCAACACCTATTGTGTTTGTCATTTTTGTAGACACAATTCACAGTAACAGACTCCATGCCCTTGAGACATTTCCACTCTATGACAGCCAATATTGGTAGGATCAATACATAGAGAACACACAGGATAGAATAATAATCACTGAACAATACCTACGTAAGATTAAAAGTAGTATTGTATTTATGCTCTACAGGAGGAAATAAGGGAAGAGGAAGGGCACTGAGCTAGATAAAACCAGGTGGGAAACTGGTGGGGAGGTAAAAAAGAAAAGCGGCTAGAATTTCTTTTCTGGACAAGACTCATGTAAGTCATCATCTCCTTAGGGAATGAAGATGGATTTAGGATGCTGCTTTAGATGACACTTTAGATGATAATAATCATTATTTTCATTAATGCTTTGTACCCATTATTTCCTCCTCTCCATGGATTCCAGGGCTTGTACAAGACCAGCTCTTCCACAGGAAGCTGGGTCTCAAACTCAAAAAATTTCCAGCCCAGCAGGCTGAACCACTTTAAGGATGATGAGAAAGACCACAGTATTTCATGAGGAAGTTCAGCTACTTTCTAAAAATATCAGAATGTAAGAACCCAAAAACATTGTTGTTAAGGGCAGGTCCTTTGGCAAGCTCTCCTTCTCTGCCTTTTACAGACTGAGACCCTTCTGCATGAAAGGTCCCGAGAGTTGGCTGCTCGTCTCTGGACCGTTGGACCAGCACATCCCCTTGACTCAGACATCTCTGTTTGCCTCTGCTGCTATTCCTTGCCTGGAGCAGCTCCCTGCCATATTTTCTCCACTATCTTAGAGAGGAGGATCAACTTTAAACAAAAAGAAAGAGAAAGAAATGACATGTTTTCTCCCTTGTTTTTCTATTTTATTAGTTTCCATTACAGTTTAACACTGTGAGTCAAAATCTGGGCTTGGAGACAGGTGACTTGGTTCATGTTTTTGGTCCACTGATGGGCAAGTTATTTAACCTTTGTGCCAGTGTTTCCTCTGCTGGGCATAGTAGCAAAGCCATGGATGGCTGTTGAGAAGATTAAGAAGCTCAGTCAAAATGGTACCTTACAGACATAGGCACCCTTCAAAATCTGTCTGTTGGTGCTGGTGGAGTCCACATTCCCACCTTTAGAGAACTCTGGATTAATTTAAGTTTCTCTGTAAGTTATAACCATCAAACATTCACCTTTAACTTACATAACATGTTTTCTTCAAGTTTCCCTTAGATTTTTCACTCTACCAAAGAGAGGGACTTTCTAAAAAAGTATCTTTATCTTTCACAGCAAGTTCAATGTATGAAAGCTTGATTTCTTTGCTACCCACACAGTTTCCTCTGGGGCCTTAGTCGGTAAGGCTAAGTCATCATTCTATGACTCACAGCTTTACTTTTCATAAATAGATGCTAAATACTGTCCCTGATTCTATTGGAAAAGGCAGATAAAAATACTCAAGGAAAAAGCTTAACTAATGCAGTTAGATTTGAAATATACAGCAGACCCCCTCCCTCTCTCCTCTTTCCTCTCCTTCTCTTTCTCTTGTGTTTCGGCTCACCAGCCTGCTTGTCATAAACAGTGGTTATCAATCTCTGTCAGATAATTCTATTCTGTTTATTTCTCATTCCTCAAAATCATAACCCTTTTATTTGGATGGGGTTGGGGGAGTCTTTAGTCCTCCTCCTTCTTTCTCTCTTATCCTTCATTTGTCCCTTCTCCGCCTCACTGTGTTTTCTCCTGTCCTATTCATTTTCTCCTCCTTCCCCATGCCTAGGCCAAGCAGGTGTCAGCACTGGTCCCAGAAAAAGTTCCTTCCTCCTGCCAGGGATCTAGTTGATTTGTCATCTTTCTTGATTGCAAAGATCCCTGGGAAACCTCAAGTGTTCAGAGTCAGTGAAAATAAAAATACCCAGCATAATTCCAAGCCCAGTTTGAGAGCAGAAACTGGAGGCACTGAGAACCACTACATTCTGGGTAAGATGGTGGCCTAAAGATAGCAGTGGAAAAGGGATGGAGAGCCCACAATGGGCATAGACACCACGCTTTTTCAAGACAGCTTCTGCACTGGACTCTCATTTTTCTGTACATCTCATGAGCAGAGGCACTGACTTCCTTTGTTTTGGGGTAGCTTTTCAAGGATGCTTGTATGAAAAGCAGCCATGGAAGATAGAGCATTTCCCTCTGGAGCAAAGGGCAGGCCTACTCATGGATTATTGTAATGGATTTGGGTTCCCCAGCTGAGGGTTGAGCTCCTGTCATGAAACCCACTGCATGTGCAGGTGTCACCTGGACCTCTTTGCATCACCCTGTGGGAATTAAGACTCCAGGCATTGCCACAAGAAAATTCTGAGACCCTGTCTACTGCCATGTCTCCGAGTAATAAAGCCTTTTCTCTTTGACCCAGGAGTCTTGTGTCTTCTGCCAGTATCTATGAAACTGTAGCAGACTCATGTTTTAAATTACAGGTGGGGTAAAACCTCAACCCTTTACAGTTGCTAATAATCTTCAGACTTTATATGATATTTTAGGCTGTCAGTAAGAATAGAAAGCAGGTAAAAATTTAGATGCTAATTTTTTCTCTGTCAATATCTTGGAATAGTTAAATATACTTCCCCACCCCCTTCGGCTCCCACCTCCATCTAGTCTAATGTACCTTCTTAATATTGATAATGATGGGCTTTAATGGACCATTTATTCCGTAGAGGGGATTTCTAAAAGCAATTTCCAGATTACGTTCGTGTGCCAGTATTACATTTGTTTTCATTAATAGAGAGAGGAGTCGAGCAGCAGGTTAGAGTTGACTTTACAATCACTTAATCAACAAATGCATCCTGAGTACCTTCTTACTACTGAATTGAGAGCTGCATAAAGCAGCCTCAGTTCTCAAAGCATGTTAACTTCCTTCACTCCAATAAAGAAACACTTCCCCATAAAAAGAATCCAAATGTTTAAGTCACTCATTCAACCAGGAGAAGCATTTTTATAAGAGGGCTTTTAAAAGTATTCTCCCTTGTCTATCCTGCTCCCAAACAGAAAAGCAATTAGAGGACTCAGGCTCCATACCCTTCTGATGTTGAAGAACCTCTGACCTTCAAGGAACTCAGACTAAAGAGTCCAGATCTATTAAGCCAACATTTTTCTGGTATTACTGATTTATAGTAATCATAAAATCAAACATTGCTATCTGTCATTTCCAATTAATTCAATCCATAATGATGATTATTTGTTGGGGGAAAGAAAGCAGTGAGTCATGGTAAGGCTTTAAAAGTTGGGAAAGGAGCCATGTGAATACACACACACGCACACACACACACAATTTTCAACTTTCACATCAGCTTGAATTGTAGCATTTTCTAAACAATGGTGCTCAAATGATAAAAGCATGTTACAGTTCAACAAAAACTTAAAGTCTATCCATTGAGAACAGACACGTGATTGCCCAGGTAGAGGGGAGGTGGGGGAGGAATGAGGTGGGAGTCTGCGATTGGTAGCTACAAATTATTATATATAGGGAATGGATAAAGAAGAGGGTCCCACTGTACAGCACAGGGAACTATATTCAGTATCCTGTGATAAACCATAATTGAAAAGAATATGAAAATATGTATAATTGAATCATTTTGGTATACAGCAGAAATTAACACAATATTGTAAATCAACTATACTTCAATAAAATAAATTTTTAAAAAACTTAAAGTCTATCGCCTGTCCTCAATCCTTCTCAGTCTCTGTGATCCCCAATTCAGTCCAGAATTTAACCTCCAAACCGTACAGTACTGATCACTTACGTTTCTGCCACTGTCTTGAGAGAGAGAACACAGGAAAACTGGGTGCAGCTTGGCTACTGAAAACTCACCAGGTTCTACAACCAGGGCACCCAGCAACCAGCCATTAAGGTAGTGAAAGGTTTAAAAGGATAAGACAGCCTTAGGACTTGCATTTTTTCTGTGGGAGTGAAGGAACCCCAAAGCTGTGACCTATGACCTGCCCCACCATTCACAGCTTGTTGCTTTTAGTAACATGGCCTGTTTTCTTTGTATTGGTTTTGCTGTGGAAGAAGGCTGCAGACATTCAGCAAAGTGTGCCACAGGCTGCACTGCTTGCTGTCTTGGCCTCAAGACAAGGATGAGGATGAGAACCTAAGTACCAAAAAAGATCCTTTCTAGGTTTTCATAACTGAATGGGCAAAAAAATGGTTAAAGACCTCCATTATGTACCAAACTGATGGGGGAAGCAGCCTAAAGTTAATGACACTTTTATAATAGTCAAGACTTTTAGGTCGTAGCTGGCTTGGAAGCTGTTCTCCTTTCAATTAAAAGCCAGTTATTTCCACAAATACTCACGCCTCCTTCACTAAATAAGAGGGCTGGAAAATAAAAAAAAAGTGAGGGCATAGGAGAGAGTTAAGTCATATCCAGGTGGCTAGCACAGTACGTTGTTGGGGAAAAACAGGAAAATCTCAAGAAGTTCCAGCATTACACAGACCCAGACAGTAGTACTTTGGAAGAGGAGTCATTAGATCTCAAGAACCACAGCTGATAGAAACTCAAAGTGTAGATTATGAGCAGTTGCAGACAGGGAGCCTCAGAATTCTATAGTAGTATAAGGGCTCCGATTCAAGAAATAATCACTCCAGCACAGACATATGGGGGATAAGGAATAGCATGGCACATAGCAGATAACAAAATCACATCCTAGAATTAGATGAAAATGGGGAGGAAAGGTGAAGACCTATACATGGACCGGGCATAGACATTTCCCTTAGGCATTCCTGACCAAACCCTCTACCAGTTCTCTAATGAGTTAAGATGGGAAATCTTGTGATTGCTTGAGTATATAAGATTGGTAGTCTCATGTGTACATGTTGTGTATGTATATTTGCTTGTTAACTGCTTAGTAGGTTGGACCTAGTACATTCTTGGGTATGTGTTTAATTATCCTCATTTAATTATAAGACCCAATGTGGAACTCCCCAGAAAATATCATGATGAATAATTACCTGGACTGGATATGCCCAATGGACAATCATAATCAGATTCTGGTGATTAGCGTAAGCAAACATTAGCAACAACCCTTCCAGAACGTTGCTCCAGCAGGACTACTCCTATCTGGATATGCCATACCACATACCGGCAAGGCACAAGGCTGAAGAAGAAGGGTCCCAAGTGATTTGGTTATGATATATAACTCTTCTCATAGAGGATGTGATCTGACAGAACTTAATGACCTGCCTACCCCCAAACCATCTCCTTCTTCAACCTGACATGTGCCTGAAATTTTTCACTCCCTTTGTTAAAGCAAGCATGATGTTAACATGCAGTTGAGGGAAAGGGGTGATTGACACGCTTAGCTTCTACTCAGGCATTGCTAAGGCCATTTCTTCAGATTAACTAGCAAGGGGTCTCGAATACAGTAAGCATACTTTACACATCTAAAACTGGGTCAAGTTGTTGTAAAAGTAAAAGTGTAATTATAAACTTTAAAAATTTTTGAAATCACAGCAGTACTAGAAGAACTGAGCTATTAAGTTATCACAGGCATGAAACAGGGTCGTTTTAATCTAGAGAGAGGTCAGGGCAGTAGAGCCAGGTGGAATGGAAGAGTGTGGGACCATCAGTATCAGAGAGCATCACAGCATACACAAGAGGAATGGGAAGACAGTAAAAGAATGAGAATTAGCTGGTTCTGAAAAACAAAATGTCACAAGGCTGCCCTGGGTGGTCCTAATGTTTTCACTTAGCCCTCAAAATTTTTGCTGCAGTCTTCAGGGAAAGAAGTAAAAGAAAAGTGGACAAAGATAAGATATCCTACTTTCTTGAACATAAAATATGGATAGAGTGAGTTCTCAATTCACTGTTTCCCAAGTCCCTACTCTATGCCAAGCCCTGATCCCGGCTCTCCTTCCACTGGGCCAAGGACTGGGCGGTAGAGTGCATGTTCCCATAGCGACATGCCAGCGAAGACACCTCATGCCCCACTTATATTGAGCTTTCTATTCTAAATATTTCCAAGGCTTATCTCAAGCAGAAATAGACTTTTCTTCACGCTTCTGAGAAAGGGCTGTAATGATTGATTCTTTATTGCCGTAATGTGCAAAAATTAAGCACGAGGAAAGAAACAAAATAGACCCTCAATGGGCAAGCAAGTTGTTTCAGTTTAAAAGATCATCATCTACCCGACATCTGGGCAGAATATCAACAGCCCTTAATGCAGCTCTCAATTCCATTTGCCAAAATAGCTTAATAATGTCTTTGAGAAATAATTCCCCAGCCCCCCACACCTCAAAATATCGTGAAAGAGCTAAATAGTTAAAACTAAAGTGATGAGGGATACACTAAGCAAGGAATGGTAATTCGTTTACTGAGTAGGACAGCGACTCACTTCAGATTTATGGGAGGGTAGAGCCTCAGTCAGACCTTGGCTAGTCAGTGTGGGCTCTTCCTGCCTTGGTTGGAGAGCACCACCTAGTGTATCTGCCCCACTACACTTCTCACAAAGTTCCTTGGTCAGCTCCAGGCATCCCAAACGTCCAAGGCTTTGAAAACTCAGGGCCAACACTAATATTTATAAGCATCAATTGGACATACATGTCTTGGACTGTGGGATAAAGAAAGAGGAAGGAAGGGCCAGCTCTGAAGCTTGGAAAAAGGAGGAGCTTTGGAAGGAGGATTTTAGATTTCTTCTTAGCACCCAGACACCTGGTCTGACCCACTCTACATGAGCCCATTTTCTTGGCCTTATCTGCCACCTGTCCTTTGATCCAAGTCTGCACCAAACTGGACTCCTCACTATCTCTTATATTGTTTCTCATGATTTTGTTCATTCCATTCCCATTGCCTCAGCCTCACCACTGAGTCAAAACCTCCATATCTTTCAATTATTAGTGAAGAATTTTTATTTTTAACTTCATGTAAGCTTTCTTTCCAGCCTTCATGAGTCTTCATACCACACAGGGTCAAGAACAATTATTTAACAGTTAACCTGCATAGTGACATCTCTTGGAGGTTTTATTATTTAATTTTTGCCTGGTTCTCTAGGTATTCATGTGCTTTAGGGTAACATCTTGACAGGTTTTTAAGCTCCTGGAGGACAGAGGTGATGTGAGATATTAATTCATATCACACAGCACCCAGAACAGGGCCTTGGACATGACAGGCCCTTCCTTTTGATCTCATCACATCTTCTTCAGAACGTCTTTCATTGTGCTCTGTGTAATTCCTCATAGGAGCTTATCTTTGTGAGAGAGCTCCGCATTCAGTTGTTAACCACGTACTCTGTACTCTCTTATCTTCACACCACAGCAGACAAAAGGATGGGGTAAGGATAGGCAAAAGTGGAGAGAAGTACCAGCAGAGCTTAAGAGTGAATAATTTTTCTTTGCTTCTAAGGGTTCCTCACAACCCAACAAGTCAAGGGGCTTAATTTTAATTACCCAGCCATGCTATGGAGATTCTTGAAATCCTTGTTTTCATTAATATTTAGAAACAGGTTAATGCATATAGCCTGCTATAAAGCATAGTAGCTGAGATCATAAATTTTAGAAAAAGACAGTAAACTGGGTTCCATTTCTAACTCTATCCATTGTATCCTATGTAACGTTGGACATATTTCCTAATACCATTGAAGTTGCTCTCCCCATATGTAAAAGAAGATAACAGTCACCTAATGGGATTTTTATGAGAATTAAATGAGCAATATTCATAAACCACTTATTGCAGTGTCTAATAGTAAGTGGTGGTGGTGGTGTTTATATTCACAAGGCCTAGCAAGAGCCTGGCCCACAGGAAATACTCAACACACACCACACACACACGCGCACACACGCACACACGTGTGTTAAAGTAAAATAGAGTAGAGAAGGATAGATTCATTCTATCCCAGATGCTATGAACAGATCTAGCCTGATCAAGCACTGGGTGGGACAAATCTGTAAAGATTTCACTCTCGGCCCCATTATCAGCATCCAACACTCGTTCAAGCAGTTCGTTAATTACAGTCTTCTCTTTCTGTTCTCATCTTCTCTGAATCTCTGAACTCTTCTCCCAATTTCTACTTCTGGCCCCTTCTGTGCTGATGACCCAGTGGGGCATCCCCCTGTAATATGACCCATGTGCTCTTAGACCCAGTTGAACAGCATGGTCTGGGTCCACATACTCTCTACTCAGTAAAGGTTGTTTCTGCTTCCCTCCTTCCAGGGAATCCTTTCTGATCTCATCAAGGGAGGGAGACGGGCCACAATTATCCAAATGAATAACTACCAAAAGCAAAAATATCAGTCATCTACTTGAAAGATGAATACACTCTCAATTTTTTGATCATATTTTGACTGGTTGCAGGAAAATAACATACTCCACATTTCAACATTGTACATTAGCCTGTCCACTGTTAGAGACTAATGCTTACCATTGTTAATTTTTACAATAAACTATAAATATGTGTCCTGTAAATGTGATGTGCCAAAACCTCTTGCAGTAGGATGATTATTAGACACAGGTAGAGGACCAAAAATGCGTGAACTTGACAAACTTTGTCCTTGGTTTGTTTTAGCATCATTTCCTGGCAAACTGTGAGATTCACTGTTTTTCCTGTTATTTTGCTTTCGGCTAGTTGTCAATGAGTATCCCTCAGGTGTAGACTGACATTGCCTTAAGGTGTTTGAAGTGCAAAAATGTATAAGTCTTAAAATACAATACCTCTCAATGGTATTTATGCTTTTATATGGAACTCTTGAAGAGAGTCCCAAAAGAATGTCTCTCTCACTGTAAGATTTCAGATATCTTGACAAAGGTTGAAAATTACATCTGTTCCTGAAATTACATCATTTGTAGGCTCAGTCACTCCATCGTCCACTAATGTTAGAACCCAGACAGAGTAGACAGTAAGCAATAAAAAAGGTAGAGATGAATATGCAAAATATAAGGCTCTCTTCTTTCATTTGATTTCTGAGGTTAGAAGCAGTCATCGGCTCACAGCTGCTCCAAGAAGAGTTTTAGAACAATCAAGCCCAGCTATGAAAAATCCTCTCCTGGTTGGGCTCCTGACAGACAACAGCTTTTCTATGAAAAGTAACAGCTCCTTTCCCTCAGGTAAAACCTGAAATGGCTGTGCTCTCTGTGAAATCCAAACTGGCCAAAGATTTTGAAAGAATATTGTTTTGATACTGAAACCACCAACATGGAGAGAAAGTAGAAATACTCTTTTTAGCAGGCATTATGAGTCATAAAGACCGAAGATAAAGCTGTAGAATTCAACCTACTTAACATTATTTCCAGAGGGCTTGGGACACCTAAATTCAATGAGCTCCATGGCCCTAACCCTCTAATGTATTGTTCCTATGCCCAGTTCAACATCACAAAACTCCCCACTTTATTTTGCCAATAAATTGAAAAAAATTAATGTCTGGAGGAAACTGTGAAGAAAGCCCAAGGCAACCAGTAAAAAAACACAACAGAATATTAAGTATGGATGTGACTTGGCCAACATAGCAGAGTACCATAGAGGAAGGGAGGGGATTGTGTGCGATGCAGTGCATGGCTGGGATCGAGAACCTCAAGGGAGACTAGAGAAAGAAAGGGCCCTGTGGGTAGCGGGATAGTGAAAGGAATTAAATAAACCCCAATCCTGGAAGCATGTTAGGGAGCATTTGAGACGTGAGCCTCAGAGTGAGCTTAGATGGAATGATTCCTATTACATTAAGGCATCATAAGCAAGGCCAAAGACTCTCACTAGATGAGAAATATACAGATGTGATAAAGCAGAGATTTCCAGTTTCATATAATAACCTCTGAATTGATGGTTTTTTTCCTAATTAAAACTTAATATAGCTGTATGTTAAGAGTTTCTTGCCCCATATATTCCAAAATATACTTCTGGGAGAAGGAAATATGTTAACCCAGAAGTATTCCATGAAACTTATTGCCTGGTAAATTTGTGCAAAGAAAAGTTAATACAGGGTTATTAAACAAGAGGTCTGGAAGAGGTTCTATTCTAAAGTCAATAGACTAAAATCAAATCATTATGGTATAGAGCATGAGACAATGCAGAGAGTGTCAATCGAGGTGTGTGGTAGGGAAGTAGAATTATCTCTGGCATCTTTCCAAACTACACACATCTACCACACATAGATTCTGATGGAATCTCAAGGGAAAACTCCTACCCTCCCAATCCATAGAGCAAAACTGCTATTGATGGACAGGAATCATCAGGTTTGTTGACTGAGAAAAGGTTGGGAGTCATCAGCAAAATGAGGAAACCACTGGTCTAGAGTCAGATGGAACAAGAATTGAATTTGGGTTCCCACACATACTAAATACTTGTTTGGGTACTTATTATTTAACTTCTCCCTGCATCTGTTTCCTTGTCTTCAAAAAGGGTGTTGGGGGATAGTAAGAGCTACCTTACCAGTTTAATGTAAACATTAAATAAGATAATATATGTGATAATGATATTAAATAAATATTAGTGGACTCTGAATTACATCATGCCATTCATAACTATCTATGATAGTTTATCAAACAAATACGTCAGATTCTACCCACTGTTTTCATTTTACCTTATTTTCATTTATATCAATTTTTCCCAGTTTGTACTAAAAGGATTTCCTGGATTGTATATTTTTAATCAGTTTGTGGGAAAGGAAGTTCTCAAAGGAAAGACTCTTTGCTCTATATCTGATGAAATCACTGGCATAGTATTTAGAAAGTTAAGAAAAAATAACTTGTTTACAATTATTTGATTCAACATGGAAATTTCCTTAAGTTTGGATTTCTTTTTGTTGATATCATTGGCATAAATTCAAATTGCTGAATATGAAGATATGAATCTAGTGTTTATGGAACAAAGCTGTGAAATGCTATCAACTAACCTAAATTTTATTCTCATTGGTGTTATCAATTAATGTGAAGTTAGACAAATAATCTTCCCAGATTACAAGTTAGTCTATCCAAAATCTAAGGAATGCCACCCACTTATTGAAATAAAGAAATAAACATGACATAATTCCATTGTAGAATACCACCACATAACTAGGCTTCTGTAAGTCTACACACTTAAGGATAAAGTCTTATTTACCTGTTTCTATTTATTCTATTTATGTATCACTAATATTTATGTATTACTAATATGTATCTCAGTCAACATTGGTGTATATACTGGTAACTTCGTAAGATTTGCAGTTTGGTGGATCAAGATGAGAAGATTATGCTAAGACTGACATGCTCCTTTCTCCACCTAATGGTTTATCCACTTAACTGAAGGCTACTATGCTCGTTGGGAATCTGTAAGTGTTCTTGGTGAAACTGACAAAAGAATTCATTTTCTTAGAATTTTGTGATGTAGTTAATATTCAGGTTGGAACCTTCAGCATTCCAGAAAAGAGTCAAGTGTAGAAAGGAACTCCAAAAAGAGTACTTAAGAAGTGATGGGGAGGAATTTTCCCCTTCCTCCCCATCACAAACCTCTAACCTCAATCCACCTAAAATTCTGATAAATCAATAAAGTTAAATGAATATGTGTGAGTTTATCATTGTCTCTCTAAAAAGAATTGGGCCCAGGCTTTACAAGCTGCATTTCTGTAGCTTCCGTGCTGTCATAAACTGCAGTTTCATTTAGCTGAGGTTGAGGATATTGGGCAGAGTCAAGGTGAATGTCTAGCAAACAGATTTGGAAACATTCCAGGGAGAAAGCTGAAGCCATTTGTCACTGGAACAACAAATAAAGTGGATTGTTCTAGAGTTTGCTCCTTCACCTCCTTCCCCCACCTCCACTTTCACTTTGGTAGCCAGTATTAAATACTGGTTCTACACTGTTCATGAAATAATACCAAAGGGAATAGAAACTCAACATTCACCTCCTTTCATCAGAAATCTAATCAATAAAATGTGACAAAGTTTCTAACACTTCCCCTAAAAGACATTTTAAAATGTAGCTAAATAAGATATATGAGAGTTTCTAAAAATCAGATTAGCAATAAAAAAAAATCATTCTTAGGCTCAGAAATTTTGCCTAAACAGCTTCCTCCTCTGGAGTTCTGAAAAAGCAGAATAAATACTCATCATAAATATTCAACTGCAAAGGGTCATTTATAAAGCAACCATTTTACAAATGAAGAAACTAAGATTCAGGAAGTGCAAATGATTTGTCCTGTCATGGACCTAATTAATAGAAGAGCAAGATGTTTCCTACACTTACTATCTTACTTTTCTGTTCATTATTTATGCAGAATTCCTGAGTATCTATTATATCTACAGTGCTGTATAAGGGCTGTGCAGGATACAAACTCAAACAAGTCATGCTTCCTACTTCCAAATATATTATAATTAAATACTTGACACAGAGCAAAATGATAACCACTATTTATCAAATATTCATCATGTGAGAGAAACTAGGTCAATGTCAGGGTCACAGATATTATCTTCTTTCTTTTTTTCTTTCTTTCTTTTTTTCTTTCTTTCTTTCTTTTCATTATCTTCAGTTTACAGACAGGAAAACCAGGATACAAAATGGTCATGTAATTGTCTCAAATCACACAATTCATCTGAAGTAAAGGTCATATTTAAGCCAAGATCTGCCTGATTCCAAGACCTTAGCTCTTAACTACATCATAAGCTATGCTACCACTGAAACTTAACACTTATCCTCAGAGGCAATAGGAGATACTTGAGCTAAATGTAAAAGGCATTTTTTTTAACATCTTTATTAGAGTATAATTGTTTTACAATGGTGTGTTAGTTTCTGCTGTATAACAAAGTGAATCAGCTATACATATACATTTTTTAAACATCTTTATTGGAGTATAATTGCTTTACAATGGTGTGTTAGTTTCTGCTGTATAACAAAGTGAATCAGCTGTACATATACATATATCCCCATATCTCCTCCCTCTTGCTGTCTGCCTCCCACCCTCCCTATCCCACCCCTCTAGGTGGACACGAAGCACCGGGGTGATCGCAAAAGACATTTTTTAAAGCAAGTTTATTTAATCTGGAATAATATACCAAAGGAAACTACAGAATTTCATCCTCTCTAAATGACTTGAAAATGAGAGGTTTCATTTAAAAGTGGGCCTATGTGATTGCCTAATAGGAAATGAAACCAAATGACACCTCAGGCTTTCTTCCATCCTCTGACTCTAAAGGAAAACAATGACAACCAGAAAACAAAAACATCTACAAACAATAACGTCTGAAAAGTGATAAATATACTGCAAAGAAAGTAGTTGTGCAGTGCTCTTGGGAAAAGAAGCATGGACTATGAAGCTTTAAGATGTTTTCAAGGAGATTTTGCATGATCTGTCATAGTAAAGCCTGGTACTGAAGTTTGGGCAAAGGTGTGTGTCTGTGTGCCGTGATGAAGCCCATGTGTGGAGGAGGCAAACGTTGCAGATGGCTGAAAAAGATGCTAATGCTGGAAGGCCAGTGTGATGGCTGGCATCCTGAAAGAGAGACAGATGTTTCTTCAAAAGAAGAATTTTAGAACAAGTGGCTTGGGGTCCTATTCAGGCTTGGTTCTTTAGCTGTGTCTCAGTGTCATATACACATCGGAACAACTATGCTCCTCCCTCTGTATCCCAAGAAAAAGACAGAACACCAGGAAAGAGACAGTTAGTTAATCACAAGGACTTGGATAATAGTACCTTCCATTCGAAATGCTTTTTTTAGTTTTCAAGATATTTTCATGTTCTCTAACACTTGCTTTATAAACTTTGCCTTTGTTCACATACTGTGACCCTCTGCAGTGCTCCCATAACACTCTGTACCTTCTTCTTCACAAAAACCAGCCCTCTAGTATTCACTTTTTAATACAATATCTCTTCTCTGCTAAGCTATATGCTCATTTTATGACAAGGGGCATGACTGCCTATTAACCATAAAATCCCAAGGACCTAACACAATGCCAGACACATAGTAGGCGCTCAAAAACCTTTTTTCTCGGCACTCCTGAGAATATCTTTAGATATTCTCAGATATGCCAGAGAGGCAGAAGCTGGATTGGCTCTTTCATTAGGCTGCTTGGGCAAGATCATTCATTCATTCATTTATACAGCAAATATTTTCGAGTTCATTCTATGTGTCAGGCACTGTGCTGAGTGATTGGGTTTCTACAATGAAAAGAAGAAAAGAGACAAAAACTTTGTCCCCATAGAACTTGCATGTCAGCTTAACTACATTTGAGCAAGAAATTTTAAAATCCAGCTATTTGACTACAAAATCCTTTAGTTTGCAGATTGCATATATGGCAAAGGATCTCACAAATTTTCTATCTTGATCAGGTGGGGATATATCTCCATAAAACCAGTAGAGTTTTAACTTGAGAAACATAACTTAAAGGTGTATAAATCTATTGTAATGGACATATCAAAGCCAGTCATGGCCACCCTTCTGTGTGGAACATTAGAAATGGCTTTAGCATAAATACACATGTCCTATTGTTTCCTGCCACCTATCAGGGTTCTAAGTAATGGGTTCTAGGTTCTGATGGGAATAGAAACTTGTGGAGTGTGGGAATATTCGTCCAGAAAAGGAAGTTGAAACTAACATGTACCAAGCTGTTTGCAGGAGCTAAGTTATGATCGACATTTCACATACTGCATTATCTCATTTAATCTGGACAATAAACAAACAATAAATTAAATCATATGGGCTCCTTCTTATTTCCTACCAAATGAGGAAATAGGGTCAAAAGTAGAGCTGTGACTTTACATATCAATAGAGAGATTATAGATTTTGCAATGGCCAGAGCTCCTAAATCACTTATTAACTTCCCAACTAACAGATTTATAGACTTGCCTAAAGAGTGAATAAATGAATGGTCTCACCAGATACTATGAAAATTTGTTTTTCATGACTCTGTGCCAAAAAAGAAATTGGAAATCATCAGACCAGAGAGAATGGCCATCTACTTTCTATTCAGCCAGGCAAGATTTTGTAGAAAAGATGGAAACTGGCTACAGTTGATGCTATTTAAAGAAATCCTGACTTTTAAAATTCTCCACTCCCTTTCTTAATGGCATTTTTTTTCTGTCCTTAAGGTCACAGGCTTTTCTCCAGCTGAAAACACAGCTGTCTCACAGAAACACTGCATAAGAAAATTAATAACAATAAAATCCAGAGGAATCAGGGAAGTAGTGATAAGGCTGCTTGATGCTTTTCCTTTATTCAACTGGGAACTTCCTTTGAGCCTCACTTGCTGAGTGCTAAGAGGCCAGGGGAGAACGCTGGGCACATGGAGAGAGAAAGGAGAGGGGGGAGGAGCAAAGAGACGAGGGAGCAGAGGGAGTTTTACAAAGGAGAAAAGTCTCCAGCTGGGACTGGTCCAAGGAAAAATCGAAGGTCAGCAGAGGGGCTTTAACACAATCCTCTCTCTCTCTCTCTCTGTTCTCTGCCCTGTTCTGATCGCCTTCCGTTCCCATTCCCTTCCCAGCTGCTCTGCTTTCCATCCCCTCAACCGCCTGAAACAACAAATGCTCCAAATCAGGAGTTAGCTTTGTGTGTGCAGTGGAGTCTCATATTGTCCAAATTTAACTTCTATTCTGGCTTTAGAACCTAGTCTTGCAACTAATTATTTTTAATCTTCAACCACAACAAACCCATTAGCATGTATTAAGGTTATAGTGGCTCAATAGTAAAAACCAAAATGGAATATATCCTGCAGGCAAGGTTTAGAATTGACACTTATCTCCTTTTCTCCTCCAGAGAGTTAATAGGTACTTCAGAGGCAGAATGTTGTGACGGGTCAGATATCAGAATATGTGTAGTCTTTTTATTCCAACCTTAGTCTAGATCAATGGTAAGCGAATTTCAATATGCATAAGAATTACTGAAAAGCAAAATACCTCAAAACCATTTACACCATACGTCATAGATTAGTTCAGGGCTTTTCAAGCAAAATTTTGTCTCTAGTTGGGACTTTTGAACATGCTCAGCTGCAAAAGTCACTTCCACTGTATGTACTTTTTTCTGGGGAGAAGGTCTATAGAGCTTGAAATGCTCTCTAAGGAATCCAAAACCACCTAAGTTGAGAATCACTGCTCTTCCCATATCAAATCTCACCTGTCTCACATCCTCCTCCCTCAGGAATATCCTGTTCCCTTACTAAATTACTATGGCTTAACTGATAAGTTAAACCGAGTTAAATTTTTCATGGTTCCTGCACCTACATAGCACCTGTACTTTACGAACGACTCTAGCACCCAAACCCAGGGGATTAGATGATTTGGGAAAATTCCAAGAACTCTGGCAGAATCAGAAAGGGAAATGCTTGAGCAAAGGAGTCAAAAAGGGTTTTTAGAGGCTCTGAAACCACACCTTATAAGTAAGCACTTCCTCCTCCTTCAGGAACTTTCTTCTTGGCACTCTCTACCAACCCTACTTCAGCTCTCACACCACTGCTGGTGTGTGGCAGTATCAATGTGACCCTAAATTGCCTGGGTCTGAAGATCTCTAGGGAAATAAAAGAGAAAAGGAAGCTGAAGAGAAAGGACCTGAGAATCTTGAAGCAGAGTGAGGTTTTTAGAGGTGAGACTCTTGAGGCTTCTACTACTCCAATCCTCCATCTGTTGAAAGAGAATAGAATAAAATCAGAAAGTCTCGTGGCCAAGCTTCTGAGATCCATCTCATGTCTTCAGGTCAGACAAGTACACAGAAATTACAGATCCCAAAGTGATTCAACACAGTTGGCATACTTTGCCTCTAAGAAGTGTCACCCTTAAGAGGAGGCTGGCACACAGAGCCACCCCCCAGCCAGTTCTGGGTAGAGAGAAATGACACTGGGAACCCCCTTTCCAACTGCCACACCAGGAAATTACTAATGTCCACTTGGTCACTTTAAAGAATCCACAAATTCTCTGCCTTTGGGGAACATTTCAGGTCATCCCTATTTGAGCAGCAGCTCTCTTTCCTTCTACAAAGCAGAAATCCATACCTTTGTCATCACAACAGCACAGATCAGAACATGCGTGTGCAGAGCAATATGGAAAGCTGAATCCAGTATCTTGCAGAGGTTTGATTGTAGCTAAACAAATACATGAGAAAGATGCCTAGAGATAATAAACACCTTTGCACTCCAAACACTGCATCTGAACTTGGGGCAACTGCAAATAGAAATACAGAAAATTCTATGCAATTAGATGTAAAACCCATGACGAAAGTAATCTATCTGCACATAGAGTCTGAGATATGAGTATGAGGCACAGCAGAATAGCAAGGTAGGCCCTGGATAATGAACTAAGACAGAAATGTTTTCCTTGGTCATGTCTGGCAGAGGGTTTCACCAGTTCCTTGGGATGAAGGAACCAGAATTACTGCCAGAACAGGATTTTTAGTTTGTGATATATTATTATTTTGCTCATATTAACTGTATAGTAAAGTTCATATAATTTTCATTTCATAATATAGACTCACTAACCATGCATTAATTCTTTTATTTTCTTAATAAAATTTAAGATAAAGAATTTCTTCAAATATTGTTATGTCAATATTTCTGGACTGGAATGAAACTTCACTGAATTTTGCATTCAAGATTCTCATATCCAGGGCTTCCCTGGTGGCGCAGTGGTTGAGAGTCCGCCTGCCGATGCAGGGGACATGGGTTCGTGCCCCGGTCCGGGAAGATCCCACATGCCGCGGAGCGGCTGGGCCCGTGAGCCATGGCCACTGAGCCTGCGCGTCCGGTGCCTGTGCTCCACAACGGGAGAGGCCACAACAGTGAGAGGCCCGCGTACCGAAAAAAAAAGATTCTCATATTCAGACAAAAATTCTAGGTAAGCAGCATATGTTCTTATTCCATCATTTTTGTTTTACAAATAGCAAATATAAGGGATGGCAGTATATATTTCCCCTTCCAGTGTCCCATAGATTTGCTCTAATCCTTGTAGGTTTTTAAAAAGATGCAGTCTCAGAGTCAGGAAGTAGAATTGTTCATAGTACAAATCTAAAAGGATTAGATATTCAATGACTTTCCACCTCAGCCTCAGAAAATGGTCCCATATCATCTGAGCTCCCATAATGCCTGGCACCAGGGATCTGCTCATGCTCACAGTTCCTGTCTCTGTTTCTGAAGTCTCATAATTTCCTTAAAAACATCTCTTGCCATTGTGACGTCTCCAAATTCTACCCAACAAACCTAGATCTGTTATTGTAAAAGAGAAATGGTGTCTTTTGGGGGTTTTTTTGTTTTGTTTTGTTTTGTTTTGTTAAAATGGTCCCACTAATGGCCTTGTTGTGATTTCTGTTCTACCAAATGCCACTGGGACTTTGCAAAGTAACTGGTCCTCAATTTGCTGAGTTGTAAAACAAGGGTTTGATCCAGAAGATAATCTGTAAATTGTACATGTACAGGAAACATGAGTGAATGGTACCCTTTCCTGTGAAAAATTCATCAATTTAACAGCAAAGAGATACTACTACACACCTATTTAAATGGCTAAAATCCAACATACTGACAATATTAAGTGCAGACAAGTACATGAAGCAATAGGAACTCTCATTCATTGCTGCTGAGAATGCAAAATGGTATATCCACTTTGGAAGACAGCTGTTTATAAAACTAATAGTCTTACCAGCAGTTATGCTCGTAGGTGTTTACCCAACTGATTTGAAAATATATGTTCACACAAAATCCTGCACACAAATGTTTATAGCAGTTCTATTCACAACTGCCATAAACTGGAAGCAAGCAAAATACCCTTCAATAGACCAATGGGTAAACAAACCTTGCTACATTCACACAATGAAATATCATTTAGTGGTTAAAAAAAATTACTGTGTACTTCCAATTATGTGACATTCTAGAAAAGGCAAAAATATGGAGATGGTAAACAGATCAGTGGTTGCCAGATGTTCAGGTGGGAGGTGAGTAGGTAGGGTTGAATAGGTGAAGTGCAGGAGACTTTTAGGGTGATGAAACTATTCTGTATGATACTGTAATAGTGGATACATGACAGTACACATTTGTCAAAACCCACAGAACATTGCAACACAAAGTGAAACCTTAATGTATGCAAATATTTAAAAAATCATTTTGGAGGTCAGAGGATCTCAGGATTGAATTCAGAATGTGACAAAGGAATACAAATATATTACAGATGTATGAAACAATCTCAATGAATGGGGTAGGGAATTAGGGTGCTGACCCAAATAACTTTGGAGATCAGTGGAGTCTGTCAGTGTAAAGGCAAAAGGGACTCTACATGTTCTCTAGTTGATAAAGTTGTTTCTCATGAATTATGGGTTAACAGTTCTAAAACCACTAATGGATATTCGAATTTAACCAGTAAGTAAATGGATAGTAGACGGTGGAAACCAGGTTTCTCACTATTGGAATGGGAGGTTACAGATAAGCAATGGGAAGAGTCTAGAATGATCCATGCAATAACGAGTTAGAGTTGGAGTCATCAGTATAAACTAATGTTTAGCTTAATATAGATACAGATGGTTGCATATAGAAGTGTTTATAGATATGTGTATAAATAGTGGTAAGAATACACATATATATCTCCTTGCTTTGTCATCTGAAAGGACTTAGAAGCAATGACACACTGGTAGCAATGAACATATCTAGTGCCAAGATCTTGGTTTCTAATACCATTCTCCAATAAAAGGAACTAGAACTCCTTGGAGAAATAGCTGATTCTAGGATTTGGACATAAAATATATGAAATGAGCTTAGAGCATCTTGTAGTGCCAGAAAATAAGAAAGTGCTCAAAACAAAACAAAACCCTGCACTGATGGGGGGTAGCCTACTGAAGAGTTCCCAATGGCAAAATTTGAAATAATTATAGAAAACAAAATGATGTAGCATTGGATTCTAACACAAAGCATGAAGTAAGTATTCACTCTGATGTAAATGATTGAATAAATAAATAAATGGAAAAGAAGAAACAAATTCCCTGTGCAGAAAAATTCCAAATAATTTATGTAGATACTCCACCTTAAATAAGATGGAGCATAATCCCCACTACTTAAGTGTGGGCTGCACACAGTGACTTTCTTCCAAAGAGTACAATGGAAGGGGAGGAATAAAGAGTAACTTTAGAGTGAAGAAATCTGACAAACACTACCTCAAGCCAGGTGATCAACAGTGATAAGTCATATTGATAGTATGTACTCTTGATATGATGTAGTAAGAATGACACCCTACGTCTGTGGTCATCCTCCCCAAAACACATTACCCAGTCTAATCATGAGAAAAAAAAATCAGACAAATCCCAACTGAGGGGCATTCAACAAAATATATGGCTAGTGCTCCACAAAACTGTCAGGTCCTCAAAACAAGGATGTCAGAAATTTTCACAGCCAAAAAGAGACATGACTACTAAGTGTAATGTTGTATCCTAGATGGGATTCTGGAAATGAAAAATGACATTAGATAAAAAACTAAAGAATTCACAGGATATCTGAATACATTATGGAGTTTAGTTAATAATAAGGTACCAATATTGGTTCACTGATTGCGACAAATATTCCACACTAATGTAAGACATTAATAATAGGGGAAACTGAATGTGGGGTATTTGGGAAGGCTGTACCACCTTCACAATAATTCTGTACATCTGAAACTGTTCTAAAAAGAAAGTTTATTTTTAAAATTACCCATAATTAGATAATTTTAAATTTATCCAAATGTTGCTATGTTCCTGCATTGTACTGGGCTGCACTGCCTATAAAGCTGTGAGCAAAACAAACCTGCTCCACGCCCTCAGGAACTTATGGTTTAATTTGAGGCAATGATGTTCAGCAAATACTCAAGTAGAGAGAGAGAGAGAGAGACTATGCTGTGAAGATTTTATAAAGTCTAATGACTATAGTTCTGTAAAGATGTCCTGAGACTGATCCCAAAGGGGGAAGCATCATACTCTGGCCCCACAACCACAGGCTGACATTGAGCCCAGCCATCAAGCACTTTCTGTTGATGACAAAGAAGACTCTATGGAAGGTGGGGGTAGGCAGGACATGAATGGATCCATTAGAATCAGAAGACCTGGAATCAAATTCCTCATCTTGTCCCTTACCAGTCATTTCAATTCCCTGAGCTACAATTTCTTCACCAACAAAGTTTAGATAATAATACCTACCTTTCAGAGTTGGTATGAAGATTAAATGGATTGTAAATGCAGCCAGGCACACTTAATGTCTACTTTCGGGGGCTCAGCTAAAACCTCACACCAGTCTGCTCCCTTAGTCCAGACCATGTTCTGTCCCAACTTGCTGTCTTCCCTTCTCTCACATAGATCACAAACCACAGGCTTGCTAGGATTGGTTTCCCCTTTCTCCCCAAATATGCCTCTTTCTCCTTGAGAACACTTGTTCCTCCACACCTGACTGCCTTATCTATAAAAGCCTGCTGTGCAATGACACTATAACTCAACAGAGCTGCCCAAAATGGAAAAAATTATTTTTCTAGCTGCTTTGCTTTCACACAAGGAAACAATTTATCTTGCAGAGGGCGAAAGGAAGCTTCATCCAATTTATTTCTAGAAGTAGGGAATATGTTACAGCGAAAGAGAAAAAACTAGAAATACAATTGCACTTAAAATCTAGGAGAAGTTATATCATTAATTTATATGCCACTAATTCAGAATTTTTAATAATTAAAAGAATCCATGTGTTTCTATTGAATAAAAATAAAGGCTAGCAGCTACAGTGCAATATGTTTAGTAGTATATTCTATTTAAATTAATTGACTTGATAGAAACAAACCCATGTTAAATTATATTAATGGTATAGGAGCATACATTTTTAGTAATTTTTTTATGTATTAGATAATTTAGTCACAATCATTATGGATATGTGATGTTGTATTGTGTTAGTAATTCCAAGGATGCTGAAACTGAACCTCAAGAAACATACACTAGCTGTGTGTAAAATAATGCTGAAAAGGGCGTTGTTAGGGAGTGAAAGGAGAAAGCAATAGTTGGAACTTCAAATAAGAGGATATTCTTGGGTGAACAATCATCAGAAGTCCAAATCCATTGCCTGGCTAATATTAATTTTTTTTTTCTAATATTAATTTTTAATCTAACTCAGGGGATGATGTCCAGCACCTACTGATGAAGTGGGTACATTTATATCTTCATCAGCCCTGAAGCAAACACAGGATTAAACTTTATCCCTGCCTCCCTTTTCCCCATCCTAAAATCTGACTGGGTTAGCAACTGTTTAGGTAGGTTAATTATAATACATCTAGAGAAAAGATACCACCTGTATCAAACACTAAAAAGACTACAAAAAGATTCTGACAGAAACACATATTTTTATCTCATTCTAATGAATTCATAAATATATATTGTGTACTGCCAAAAATATTTATTCTTTCAAATACATCATCATTATTTCTCTACTAATTTTAGCTTGAATTCTATTTGAAATATTTTCCTTTTAGTACTTCCAAAAGTATTATGAAAATCATTCAAATAGGAAAAGTTTTACACATCTACAGAAAAACTGAGAAACCACTCTCAATGTCTTTTGTTTACTATTTCTATTATTAATACACTACACTTTGCCTTTTCACAACAATGTCCTTTTCATAACATCTGTCATCTGTCTGTTTTAAAGATGATGAAATAATTTCAGGGATACTAAATGCCTGAATTAAAGCCATATAGCAAATAAATGATGGACCCAAGACCAAATTACAGGTCTCCCAGCTTATAGCCAAGACTTTACAATACCTTCATAAGTTTATACAATTTTCAATACTGCTGCGCTGAAAGTTTTTTATCAAAAGAACATTTTCCAATTTAACTGTTTGCAAAACATAAATATATTAATGAGGTTGAGAATGTTAAACTTTGTAATATCAGAGGAAAATGAAATTACCCAACAATCTGTTATGTTCATGGATACTGACAACAAATCACAACAGAAAAATGAGTGAAGCCCTCAACATTAATTAATCTGAGAGAGCCTCACCTTGTAGGATATAACTAGTAATGGAGAGTTTGGAGATAATTTTGGGAATTCTGAAGAACTGGAAGGATTCAGAACAGAAAAAGTAACCATGTTCGGAGACAAACAGACCACACCTTCCTTCCACACTTGTTTCAGTTGAGATTCTTTTTGTTGAAAGTAAGAGACACTAACTTAATCCTGCTTAAGCAAAACATGGACATTTTTATTACAAGGACATGGTGCTGCATCAGAATCCAAGATCATGTGTCTGGGGCTCATGATTCCCAAGGCTCCATTTATAAGCGTTCTTTGCATGGAGGGAAGAGACTGGAGTATAGAAAATCAAGTCTAGAGAGGATTCAGTGGGTAGAAACATCTGAGCAGACTTGTTTCTGTGTGTACAGAGATGTTCTCAGATTCCCACACTTAAGAGACTCAGGCACAGGTGGGGACTAGTAAGTTACTGCAGTTTAATAAATGAGGGCAAAGGAGCGAACACATTCTGGACATTATGCTAATGTAGCTTTATTTCTACCTACAGAGGAGACGCCTGAGGACATGAGTTACACACATACTAGGAATGTGACACAGAAGAGGGAGAGAGGGATTCTCCACAGACCAGTGGAGAAAACAGCATGAGATTTCTGCACCAAAGCTCTCCCCATCCGTGGCTTTGGCACAATGAAATAGCTTCAGTACTGAAAAAAAGTGGGGGACAGGAGGTAGGAGGGAGCCAAGGCAAGAACCCTTGGCAGTGGCATCTTCTCTTTGGCCCTGGGATATTGGTAGCAGACCCTACCCTAGGCAGCAAAACTGTGGATGGATAAAAGTAAAATGATTGGGGTTGAGCCTGTCTGCTATGGAGAAACACTCTCTAAGGATGACTCAAAAGTAATCAGTAACAGTTTCAAAGGAGTCGAGTGAATGAGGCAGAGCCAAAGAAATAATATACTTGTACTGTTATTCTGATCCTCTTATTTTTACCTCTTAGTGTGGCTTGGGAAACATGGTGTATAATACGTCACTAGAAATATGTGACTCTATCATTCTATATCTATAGAAATCTCTCATTATTACCTTGGAACCATACTACTTCAAGGGACCTGATGGTAGAAAAGTTGTTTTGTACATTTGTCTGCCCTTGCCTGAACACTATCTGACACACTGTAGGGACTAAATAAACCATTGCCGTTTATGACAATCTTGATGCCTCACATATATGGGCTTATTTCAGTGTCACTTCTATTCTCTGAAAAGGATTCTACCCATGATATTAGTCAAGATGTCAGGAAATAAAACATGGAATATGGCAACAAAGTTTTTTTTAAAACCCAGAACCTATCTACTACATTCATTTTAAAGGACATGTCTCATAATATGTAATACTTACATTCCTGAAAACCCTTTGCAGTGAATTGCATATAAAAGCAAATGGTGTAGATAGCCTCATGCACCAGGGGGCAGACAGCAGAATAAATAAGAACTACAATCCTGCAGCCTGTGGAGCAAAAACCACATTCACAGAAAAATAGACAAGATGAAAAGGCAGAGTGCTAGGTACCAGATGAAGTAACAAGACAAAACCCTAGAAAAACAACTAAATGAAGTGGAGATAGGAAACCTTCCAGAAAAATAATTCAGAATAATGATAGTGAAGATGATCCAGGGCCTTGGAAAAAGAATGGAAGCAAAGATCAAGAAGATGCAAGAAATTTTAAAAGAGACCAAGAAGAATAAAAGAACAAACACCTAGAAGAATTAAAGAACAAAAAACAGAGATGAACAATACAATAACTGAAATGAAAAATACACTAGAAGGATTCAAGCAGAATAACTGAGATAGAAGAACGGATAAGTGACCTGGAAGACAGAATGGCAGAATTCACAGCCATGGAACAGAATAAAGAAAAAAGAATGAAAAGAAATGAAGACAGCCTAAGAGACTTCTGGGACAACATTAAATGCAAAAACATTCACATACAGGGGTCCCAGAAGGAGAAGAGAGAGAGAAGGACCCGAGAAAATATTTGAAGAGATTATAGTTGAAAACTTCCCTAATGTGGGAAAGGAAATAGCTAATGAACCCCAAGAAGCACAGAGAGTCCAATACAGGATAAACCCAAGGAGGAACACTCCAAGACACATAGTAATCAAACTGGCAAAAATTAAAGACAAAGAAAAAATTTTGAAAGCAGCAAGGGAAAAATGACAAATAACATACAAGGGAACTCCCATAAGGTTAACAGCTGATTTCGCAGCAGAAACTCTACAAGCCAGAAGGGAGTGGCATGATATATTTAAAGTGATGAAAGGGAAGAACCTACAACCAATATTACTCTACCCAGCAAGGATCTCATTCAGATTCAACTGAGAAATCAAAAACTTTACAAACAAGCAAAAGCTAAGAGAATTCAGCACCACCAAACCAGCTCTACAACAAATGTTAAAGGAACTTCTCTAAGTGGGAAACACAAGGGAAGAAAAGCACCTACAAAAACAAACCCATAACAATTAAGTAAATGGTAATAGGAACACACATATCGATAATTACCTTAAACGTGAATGGATTAAATGTTCCAACCAAAACACACAGGCTTGCTGAATGGACACAAAAACAAGACCCATATATATGCTGTCTACAAGACACCCACTTCAGATCTAGGGACACATACAGACTGAAAGTAAGCGGATAGAAAAAGATATTCCATGCAAATGGAAATCAAAAGAAAGCTAGAGTAGCAATTCTCATATCAGAGAAAATAGACTTTAAAATAAAGACTATTATAAGAGACAAGGAAGGATGTTACATAATGATCAAGGGATCAATCCAAGAAGAAGATATAACAATTATAAATATATATGCATTCAACATAGGAGCACCTCAATACATAAGTCAACTGCTAACAGCTACAAAAGAGGAAATCAACAGTAACACAGTAATAGTGGGGGATTTTAACACCTCACTTACACCAATGGACAGATCATCCAAGCAGAAAATTAGTAAGGAAATTCAAGCTTTAAATGATACAATAGATCAGATAGAATTAACTGATATTTATAGGACATTCAATCCAGAAACAGCAGATTACACTTTCTTCTCAAGTGCACATGGAACATTCTCCAGGATAGATCACATCTTGGGTCAAAAATCAAGCCTCAGTAAATTGAAGAAAATTGAAATCATATCAAGCATCTTTTTTGATCACAACACTATGAGATTAGAAATCAATTAGAGGGGAAAAAACACAAACACATGAGGCTAAACAATACATTACTAAATAAAAAAGACATCACTGAAGAAATCAAAGAGGAAATGAAAAAATACCTAGAGACAAATTAAAACAAAAACACAACAATCCAAAACCTATGGGATGCAACAAAAGCAGTTATAAGAGGGAAGTTTATAGCAATACAAGCCCACCACAAGAAACAAGAAAAACTTCAAATAAACAAACTAACCTTATACCTAAAGGAACTAGAGAAAGAAAAACAAACAAAATCCAAGGTTAGTAGAAGTAAAGAAGTCAAAAAGATCAGAGCAGAAATAAATGAAATAAAAACAAAGAAAACAATAGCAAAGTTCAATAAAACTAAAATCTGGTTCTTTGAAAAGATAAACAAAATTGATAAACCATTAGCCACACTCATCAAGAAAAAGGAGGAGACTCAAATCAATAAAATTAAATCTGAAAAAGGAGAAGTTACAAGAGACACCGCAGAAATACAAGGCATCCTAAGAGACTACTACAAGCAACTCTGTGCCAATAAAATGGACAACAAGGAAGAAATGGAAAAAATTCTTAGAAAGGTATAGCCTTCAAAGACTGAACCAGGAAGAAATAGAAAATATGAACAGACAAATCACAAGTAATGAAATTGAAACTGTGGTTAAAAATCTTCCAACAAACAAAACTCCAGGACCAGATGGATACACAGGTGAATTCTATCAAACATTTAGAGAAGAGCAAACACCCATCCTTCTCAAACTCTTCCCAAAAACTGCAGAGGAAGGAACATTCCCAAACTCATTCTATGAGACCACCATCAACCTGATACCAAAACCAGACAAAGATACTACAAAAAAAAAAAAAAAAATTACAGACCAATACCACTAATGAATATAGCTGCAAAAATCCTCAACAAAATACTAGCAAACAGAATTCAACAACACATTAAAATGATCACACAACATGATCAAGTGGGATTTATCCCAGGGACGCAAGAATTCTTCAATATATGCAAATCAATGAACGAGATACACCATATTAACAAACTGAAGAATAAAAACCATATGATCAACTCAATAGATGCAGAAAAAGCTTGCAACAAAATTCAACACACATTTATGACAAAAACTCTAAAGAAGGTGGGAATAGAGGGAACCTACCTCGACATAATAAAGACCATATATGACAAACCCACAGCCAACATCATTCTCAATGGTGAAAAACTGAAAGCATTTCCTCTGAGATCAGGAACAAGACAAGGATGTCCACTCTCACCACTGTTAGTCAACATAGCTTTGGAAGTCCTAACCACAGCAATCAGAGAAGAAAAATAAATAAAAGAAATACAAATTGGAAAGGAAGAAGTAAAACTGTCACTGTTTGCAGATGACATGATACTATACTTAGAGAATCCTAAGGATGCCACCAGAAAACTACTAGAACTAATGAATGAATTTAGTAAAGTTGCAGGATACAAAATTAATGCACAGAAATCTCTTGCATTCCTATACACTAAGGACGAAAAATCTGAAAGAGAAATTAAAGAAGCACTCCCATTTACCACTGCAACAAAAAGAATAAAATACCTAGGAATAAACATACCTAGGGAGACAAAACACCTGTATGCAGAAAACTATAAGACACTGATGAAAGAAATTAAAGATTATATAAACAGATGGAAAGACATACCATGTTCTTGGATTGGAAGAATCAATATTGTGAAAATGACTGTACTACTCAAAGCAATCTACAGATTCACTGCAATCCCTATCAAATTACCAATGGCATTTGCTGCAGAACTAGAACAAAAAATCTTAAAATTTGTATGGAGACAAAAAGACCCCAAATAGCCAAAGCAAACTTGAGGGAAAAAAACGGAGCTGGAGGAATCAGACTCCCTGACTTCAGACTATATTACAAAGCTACAGTAGTCAAGACAATATGGTACTGGCACAAAAACAGAAATATAGATCAGTGGAACAGAATAGAAAGGCCAGAGATAAACCCACATACCTATGGTCAACTAATCTATGACAAAGGAGGCAAGGATATAAATGGAGAAAAGACAGTCTCTTCAATAAGTGGTTCTGGGAAAAGCAGACAGCTACATGTAAAAGAATGAAATAAGAACACTCCCTAATACCATACACAAAAATAAACTCAAAATGGATTAGAGACCTAAATGTAAGACTGGACACTATAAAACTCTTAGAGGAAAACATAGGAAGAACACTCTTTGACATAAATCACAGAAAGATCCTTTTTGATCCACCTCCTAGAGTAATGGAAATAAAAACAAAAATAAACAAATGGGACCTAATGAAACTTAAAAGCTTTTGCAAAGCAAAGGAAACCATAAACAAGACAAAAAGACAACGCTTAGAATGGGAGAAAATATTTACAAATTAATCAATAGACAAAGGATTCATCTCCAAAATATATAAACAGCTCATGCAGCTCAATATTAAAAAAAAAAAAAAAAACTACTCAATCAGAAAAAGGAGCAGAAGACCTAAATAGACATTTCTCCAAACGAGACATAAAGATGGCCAAGAAGGACATGAAAAGCTGCTCAACATCACTAATTATTAGAGAAATGCACATCAAAACTACAATGAGGTATCACCTCACACCAGTTAGAATGGGCATCATCAGAAAATCTACAAACAACAAATGCTGGAGAGGGTGTGGAGAAAAGGGAATCCTCTTGCACTGTTGGTGGGAATGTAAACTGATACAGCCACTATGGGGAAGGTATGGAGGTTCCTTAAAAAACTAAAAATAGGGCTTTTCTGGTGACGCAGTGGCCTGCTGATGCAGGAGACACAGGTTCGTGCCCTGGTCCAGGAGGAATCCACATGCTGCTGAGTGGCTGGGCCTGTGAGCCATGGCTGCTGAGCCTGTGCATCCGGAGCCTGTGCTCTGCAACAGGAGAGGCCACAACAGTGAGAGGCCTGCATACCGCAAAAGAAAAAGAAAAAAAAACTAGAATTACCATATGACCCAGTAATCCCACTACTGGGCATATATCCCAGAAAACCATAATTCAAAAAGACACATGCACTCTGATGTTCATTGCAGCACTATTTACAATAGCCAGGTCATGGAAGTAACCTAAATGCCCATCAACAGATGAATGGATAAAGATGTGGTATATATATATATATATATATATATATACAATGGAATATTACTCAGCCATAAAAAGGAACAAAACTGTGTCATTTATAGAGACGTGGATGGATCTAGAGACTGTCATACAGAGTGAAGTAAGTAGGAAAGAGAAAAACAGATATCATATATTAATGGATATATGTGGAACCTAGAAAAATGGTAGAGATGAACCAGTTTGCAGGGCAGAAATAGAGACACAGATGTAGAGAACAAACATATGGACAGCAAGGGGGGAACGTGGTGGGGGGATGTTATGAATTGGGAGATTGGGATTGACATATATACACTAATATGTATAAAATGGATAACTAATATGAACCTGCTGTATAAAAAAATAAATTTAATTTTTTTTAAATACAGTGGTTTGTTATCAATCATGTAAATTTTTCTGGTGATTAGGAATCAATGTTTTAAACAGTTTATATCATAATATGATAGTTTTACTGTGTAGTAGTTTTATTTTAGGTAATTGGTTGAGGGTTTTTAGTAAAGTATATTGCACTATAAATTTTTCCCATTTAAAGAACTGGAAATATTGCAGTTATTTCCAATATTGCAGTTAAATATTCTTGGTTAGGTCTTTTGCACAGAATATCTGATTTTCAGATATGGATTAATGATCTTAAATAGAAGGTGACTGTATCTCTTCAATGTCATACTCCTATACACATCCAAATATAACAATTTTGGGAAATTCAGTTCTTTTGTATTCATTGTCTGAATAACGTGTCAATGTAACATATTCTGATAATTGTTTCTTTTAAAATATACTTAGGATCTGGTACCCTGTGTTTCCAACCTTTTTTTCTTTTAGTTTTGTAATTTATCTTTATAAATGAATTGCTTCTCGAAATAAAGAAAAAAATCTAGTTATAAAAAAAAAAGCAAATGGTATTTTAAACTGATCATTGAAAAAAAATCTAGAGTGAATTCATTTGTAAAGGAAATAATCACCTCACATTCATTTCTTTTGTAGATTTGTCTTGCCTCCATAGTAGGATTGCAGAAAAGGGATAGCACAGCAGAGTGAAAGGAGCATGGGATTAAAATCAAATAGGCCAAAAATCAATCTTTATCTGCCATTAACTAGCTGCATGACCATAAACAAGTTTCTAAGATTTGTTGAGCTTCAGTTTTCTCATCTGTAAGTAAAGCTATTACTAATCTCACAACTTACTGTGAGGAACCATGTAAGGAACTTGTTCATAGTAAATGCTCATATAGTTATATGTGGCATGTTTTATATTTCTCTCTCTCTCTCTCTCTCTCTCTCTCGATATATATATATATATATATATATATATATATATATATATATACATACACACATATATAAATATATAAAAATCTATACATATATAATACATGTCTATACATATATAATATATATAATACCCACATTTTTGTTTCCAAAGAAAATAGCATTTCTAGAATTTTTAAAGTATATTTGCAGCAAGAAAAGTTTAAAAACTATGCAAGACAGGGAAACCATCACAACTCCTCAATATTCTGCATAATTAAATTTATAATTTTTAACCATTTCTAATTTTACTGAAATTAGCATCTTAGCCTACTTTTTATTACTATTTAGATAAAGTTGAAATTTTCACCTCAGTTCCTACCAAATGAAAAAAATTAATGATTGAGATGCACTTTTCCTTCATTGGATCCCTCCACCTCTGTAAGAATCTCTATCAAGTGATCAGTCCATACCTGCCAAGGACACAAGACTGTACTGAGCATATCAGATCAGATATTAATTAAGCACCTTTTTTTCCACTGAAATGGTACACCCCGCTTCCCCAAAATCTTATTTTTGGTAATTTTATCTATCCTCTAAATTTTAGGAAAAAGTTTGCTCAAAATAGCAATGAATCCAAGAGTAAATTTCAGATGGCTTTTCTTCTTTTATAACATAGTCACCCAGATGCCATGTTTTATATGTTTTATAATACAGTCACTCAGATACCATGACCATTTGTTGCTGCTCAAGTTTCAATATTTGTATATTTGCAGGTGCAAAATGGGCCTCAAATATGCTCAAAAACCAATGTGTTTCAATTGCAAGGTTTTTCCCAAGAGGAAAATTAGAATAAATTTTATATGGTAAAATCACTGATTTGCATTCTATGACCTTAGCTGATTTCTACACTAATGTGGTAGAATTACAGGAATCGTTTCTGGAACACATCCGTCATTAACTTTGCTAGAAGATAGCTGTTTGTGGGCTTAAAGAGGCCAAAACGTGAGTTGGAAGAATATGTTCCTCAATGTTGGGAACACTTTGTGTCAAACAAATCTGTCAGTGTGTTTACCTCCACATAGGACATTAGTTCTTATTTTTAGATTCTCATTAAACCCAGTAAAGCAAGTGTCTGCGTAAACTGAAATTTCATTGATACACTTGCTATGCATATGGATAGAAATTACATTGCTCCTTATTATTGGTAATGCTTGCCTTAAAAGCAGAATCTTAAGAGTATTTTAGGAACTGGATTGAAAAACTCTTTAGTTTCATTCTTACTTGAGTGGTCAAATCCTGTTATCAAAAACGTAGTTTCAAAGAAAAAAAATCACTGTTAGCAAAATATTGGTTTCACACTAGTCAATGTGCTACCACTGACCTCAGGTGCTTCAAATCAAAGGATAGAATTTGAGATTTGGAAATGACCTTGGAGATTATCATATTTTCCAACCTACTTCTGTTATAGGTGAGTGAATTAAAGCCCATCACTGTCTCTCTTGTAGATCTCATAGCATCAGACACTGACATGCCCCAGTTTTGTGAGTAGTCTCTCACAGGTTGTGAACATTAAAAGATTTTTTCCCTAATAAGTGGCACTAGCTGTGTTCTCACCCTGTAACTGAGCAGGAGCCTATGGGAACTTCCCATAACAGACCCCCCCAATGTTCTCCGCCTGCCTCTTGGCTGTAGAAAAACTTTACCCTCCTAGGCCTTCCCCGAGTTCCAAAGAGTAAATTTAATCAGAGAAGAGAGAAAATGCAAAAAGAAAGGAAAACAGTCAAGCAAGACAAAATAATAATAGTTTAGCCATTAAAAAAAGTCAAGGACATTTAGTTTCTCCTTGAAGGCTATAGATAATATTATGAGCCATATCCTTCAAGCTGTTTTGCAGACACTGAAAACCCCACCAGGTTAAAGAAGTTAACTGCATGCTGCCCACAAGTACGTGGACCCCAGAAGGTTGATGATGTTGATTTCCAATTAGCTCACCACCAACCAACCAGAATACTATCCACTAGATGATCACACACCCCATAACACCCCTCCCTCACCCTGTCTTTAAAAACCTTACCCTGAAAGCCTTCAGGGATTTCAGGCCTTTTAAGCACTAGCTACCTGGACTCCTTGTTTTGCACCCTGAAATAAACGCTGCACTTTCCTTCCCCACAAGCTGGTGTCAGTAGATTAGCTTTACCGTGTGAAGGCAAGTGGACCCAAATTTGGTTTGGTCATAGCCCCACACCATTTTCCAGCCTGGGGAGCAGGCTCCCTTCAGGTATCTCATTCTGGTTACATAACTTTGTAGCCACTTTCAGTTATTAAAAGCGTCACATTTTGGATCTTTAAAATCAAGTGCTGCTCACTTGACTTTAATCTCAAATTTGATCCTAGGTCCTCTGTCTCTCTGCCCTGCACAGACTAAACTCATGACTCTAGAAACTTGGAGGAGAATGAGGAGCACATTGGTTGACTTCCCCCCTTTTCACCCCTCATCTTCCTGCTTCCTGTACTCCTCCAATATTGAAGTAGGGAGGAGGGAAAGGGACAAGAGACCAAGACTCCTATTCTGATCCTGCTCATCATGAGGTTTCCATCTTCTTCCTGTTGGTGGATTCTCCTTTCTTGCCTTATATGGGCAGGCCAGAAATCCATTCAGTATGGCTGACATTCAAATACCCTTGGACCTCCCCTTTTATTTATTCACACTTGCTTCACTGGTGATCTCACCCGGTCTGGTAGCTTTAATAACTTCTATAAACTAAAAACTCCCAACATCCAACTGCCTGATCCTCATCTCTACTTGGATGCTCAGTAGGCATCTCGAACTGAACATGGCCACAAAGCCTGCTCCACCTGCCATCTCCCCATCTCAGCTCACAGCAACTCCATCTTGCTAGTTGCACAAGCCAAAATTTGGAGTCGGTTTTATTCCTTTCTTCTTCACTTACTCCATATTCAATCTTTCCACAAATTCCATCATCTCTCCTTCAAAATTATATCCAGAATCCAAACTCCTCTTACCACCTTCCATGCTGCCATCCTCATCCCAGTCATCACTGGCTCTCACCCAGATTATTGCAACTGACTTTTAATGTATCTGCCTTGCTTTCCACAGTCTTTCTCAACAGCAACCAGAGCAATCTTGTTAAAACATATATCAGATCATATCACATATATGAAATATTAAATATGACACAGATGAACATATCTATGAAACAGAAACAGACTCATAGACATAGAGAACAGACTTGTGGTTGCCAAGGGGGGGCTGGTGGAAGGATTGGGAGTTTGGGATTAGCAGATGCAAACTAGTATATATAGGATGGATAAACAACAGGGTCCTACTGTATAGCACAGGGAACTATATTGAATATCCTGTGATAAACCATAATGGAAAAGAATATGAAAAAGAATATATATATGTATATATAAATATATATTTATATATACATATGTATAAATCTGTGACTCAAAGTGATCTGAGTCACTTTGCAGTACAGCAGAAATTAACACAGCATTGTAAATCAACTACACTTAAATAAAAAAAATTTTTTAAAGTATATCAAATCATTTCACACCTCTGCTCAAAATCCTGCAGAGTCCCTATTTCATCCAGAATAAAAGCCAGAGGCCTTACGACAGCCTACCAGGCCTTCCATGATTCACTTCATCCCCTATTATGCCTTTGGACTCATATTCAGCCACATTCCTCCTTGCTCACTGCACACCTGCTTGTCTTCAACAAACACTCCAGGCACATATTTTTTCTTAATTGGATGGATGAATGAATAGAGAAGATGTGGTATCTGGAAAAGATGAAAACTCTCATTTGAAAAGATACGTGCACCCCAATGTTCATTGCTGCACTATTTACAATAGCCAAGACATAGAAACAACCCAAGTGCCCATCAGCAGATGAATGGATAAAGATGTGGTGTACATATACAATGGAATATTACTCAGCCATAAAAAATAAGATATTGCCATTTGCAGCAGCATGGATGGGCTTAGAGAATAGCATACTAACTGAAGTAAGTCAGACAAAGACAAATATTATATTGTATCACTTATATGTGGAATCTAAAAAATAGTATAAATGAATCTATATACAAAACAGAAACAGACTCACAGACATAGGAAACAAACTTGTGGTTGCAAAAGGGAAAGGAAGGAAGGGAGGGATAAGTTAGGAGTATGGGATTAATAGATATAAACTTCTATACATAAAATAGATAAGCAACAAGCATTTACTGTATAGCACAGGGAACTATATTCAAATATCTTGTAATAACTATAATGGAAAATAATCTGAAATATATATATACATATATATTTATACATATATATGTATATATATATCACTGAATCACTTTGCTGTACCCCTTAAACTAACAGAATATTGTAAATCAACTATACTTCAGTTAAAAGAAAAAAAGATGCAGTATATATATATATGCAATGGAATACTACTCAACCCTATATAAGAATGCAATCTTGACATTTGTGATAACATGGATGGACCCTGAGGGTATTATGCTTACTGAAATGAGTCATACAGAGAAAGACAAATACCATATGATTTTACTCATATGTGGAATCTTAAAAATGTAATAATAAAAAGTTAAAACGAATGAACAAATAAAATAAAACAAAAACAAACTCATAGATACCAAGAACAGATACATGGTTACCAGAGGGGAAGGGGGATGGGGGTGAGCCAGATAAGTAAAAAGGATCGATCTTATGGTGATGGATGGTAACTAGATTTTGGTGGTAGTGTACACAGATGCCAAATTATATTCTTGTACACCTGAGACTTATATAATGTTCTCTATCAATTTTACCTCCATAAAAAATAACATAGAAGCATGCTTCTGAATTGCAAATTGTAAATGTTGAATTTTTTAAATGACTTTTTTGTTATATTTATTGACTGTTTTCTTTTGAAGGCAGGGTGGGGCAGTGTTGTCTGTTTTATTTATTAATGTATCACCACTGCCTAGAATAGTGTCTAACACTTAAGTAGACACTTATAAATAATTGTTAAATGGAAGCAAGGAAAGAAGGAAGATGTCAGAAGCAAGAGGACAATGTCTAAGGTGTCTCTCAAAATACCAAGCCATCTCTATTGTATGTGACTCCCCAGGTCCCCCAAGCTGCTGATGCAGCGCCCCATTGTCCCCATGGAATTTCAGTCATGGGACTCTCTCCCATCTGCCCTCTTCATGGACTTCCCAATCTTTCTCTTCAGCACATGCCAGGTGTTCACTTATGCAAAAAGCCTCTACATCTTGATGGAGCTGCTAAAATGTTTTACTCATCAGGCATTAACCTGCTTGGCTTCCCCCTTGCTGTGTCTTGATGTATCTATGCATTCTCCGTCCTTGCCCCCCACCCCCCAGCATACCCCACCTAATTGTGAGGGGAGTCTCCGACTTCCTTCCCCTCTTCCATAAGCAGCACCCAACCTCAGCCCCACCCCCTCCTCCATTTCCTCAAACCCAGAAGGCACTCATATGCTCCATGCCCAGAATTCCTTCAGCTGAAGAGACTCCTGGCTTGTATTTCTCTTCAGAGCACTCATACATACAAGTAGCTATTATTTGCTACATTACCTGGTGGGAAATTCTAGAAAGCTACATTTGTTTTGCCCTCTCAGTATCAGCCCTCACACATAGAACAACAGGACTAGGATTGCTATTCATTTATTACATCTTCTTCATTTGAGAAAATAAAAAGTGAAATGATGGGCATGTATGGGGATAGGGGTTATGGGAACTCACTGTACTTTCTGCTCAATTTCACTGTGAACCTAAAACTTCTCAAAAAATTAAGCTTATTAATTAAAAATAAAAGTATAGCTCTGCCTTACAAATAACAGTGGATTTATGTAAAAATCACTGCCCATTCATCTTCCTGTTAGTCCAGTAAAGTGAATGTGAACTCATTCAGACTTTAAGCAAATTCCCTCAATGTTTATTAATATTATTATTTATTAATTATTTATTTTATATTTATTGATATTAATAATATTAACAAATAGTTTATCTATTATATATTTATTTATTAATAAAATATTATTAATATCAATAAATATTCAAAAGTTGTTTGTCTCAGTAATCTTAAAGTGATTATCAATGCCTGTTTTGCTCAGGGTGTAACCAGAAAAACACAATTCACTTAAAGTATTTACAACAGAAGATACATAATGTTGAAAGTTGATTCCACAGATAATGAAAAAACCGAGAAGCCAAACAAAATGGTGAGAGGGAATCTAGATATTAGCAACATCAGGGAACCACTACTATCCCTAGGCTGGAAAGACAAAGGGAGGAAGCAAAGTTATCAGAACCCGGGTGCCAGGGTCACTCAGCAGAGGCTGGCTTCATGGCAAGCCTGGAAGACAGAATCTAGTGCCACGGAAGATATATAGCCCTGCCTGAGACACCCACCAGAAAGAGATGAACAAAGAGAAATACCCTTGTTACCGAATGCAAGTTCGTGTGCCTGACGCACATTGCGGCCAAACAAACCGAAACATGAGTTTGGAGCAGAGAAAAGTTTATTGCAAGTCCATGCAAGGAGATGGCTAGCTCATGCCCGAAAGACCCCAAACTCCTTGAAGGGTTTCAGCAAAGCACTTTTAAAGGCAAGATGAGGGAGGGGCAAAGTTGGTTGCTGCAAACGTCTTGGTGTCGGAATCCTTTGTTCTTGCAGCTGTCCACGTATGTCAGGTCATGATGTTCCTGTAAACCTCCAACAAGACAAATGTTATTCCCTGTTCCGCAAATTTTATCTCTATATAAATGGACTCTTAAAGGGCAGAGCCTTGAGAATAGGTTATCTTGAATATTTCAGGCTATAGGCAACATTCTTTTACAAACGGGTACAGAGCCAGCATGACTAAGCACAGGCAACAGAGCACAAAGGTAAAAGTAAAATGAACAGATCTAATGTGGAATTAGATTTGTTCTTCCCTATTACACCCCGACATCTCCATTTCTCTCACCCTCCCATTTCCTGCAGGGCTTCCCATCTATCACGCTGAGCCAGAAGCCAGGTGACACATGAACCTGGGAAACAGCCTGGAGGGATCAGCCCACTCAAGCAGGGGCAGGGCAAGGATTAGATCTGAGGGCAGCAATCAGCACAGCACCAAAGCTAGAATAAATACATATAGCAGGGCTTCCCTCGTGGCGCAGTGGTTGAGAGTCCGCCTGCCGATGCGGGGGACACAGGTTCGTGCCCCGGTCCGGGAAGATCCCACATGCAGCGGAGCGGCTGGGCCCGTGAGCCATGGCCGCTGAGCCTGCACATCCGGTGCCTGTGCTCCGCAACGGGAGAGGCCACAGCAGTGAGAGGCTCGCGTACCACAAACACACAAAAAAAACACATATAGCAGAATTTGAAAAATGTTCAATAATTTCTATCGGAGTTGATGCTATTTCAGAACATTTCAAAATGCACGTTTTAACATAAGCAAGAGTAAATGGCTTATGCTCCCTTAGTTTCAAAAAAAAAAAAAAGAAAGAAAGAAAGAAAGGAAGGAAGGAAGGAAGGAAGGAAAGAAAGAAAAACTACCTAATGGTAAAACATTATTAGAATAGGGACTTCCCTGGTGGTGCAGTGGTTAAGAATCCACCTGCCAATGCAGGAGACACTGGTTGGGGACACGGGTTCGAGCTCTGGTCTGGGCTCCACATGCCGTGGAGAAACTAAGCCCATGTGCCACAACTACTGTATCTGCGCTGTAGACCCTGCTCACCACAACTAGAGAAAGCTCGCGTGCAGCAACAGAGACCCAACGCAGCCAAAAATAAATAAATGTTTTTAAAAAGGCATTATTAGAATAGATAAATACTCAAACAAAGCTTGAAAATGGGTTCCTGTTGGATTCCAGCACACAATAATCCTATTCTCTTGGTCTTTATGGCATAAGAGAAGGTTAGAAGTTTCCATGTTATTTCTGGCTACTCCAGTTTCAGCATAGGAAAAAAAAAACAGTAATGGTTCAGATCTTATCTTGATATTAACCTCAAATGTTTGTATTTTTAGAGAAGTGAAACTAGTAAATAATATTTGAAGATTAAGTTCCTTTTTCTTCTTCTTGACGCTGTAAAGTTATTTCAATGATTAAAAAAATATTTGTCTGAAAAAAGATTGTGCCATAAAGTTCAAGGGTCCATAATCTGTAATTTGCCAGGCCTAATGTTATGAGAAGACTATCAGGCCATTATTGCATGAAGACTAAGATAACTTAGGAACAGTAGGGACTGCCCAGGGACTTGAGTTCCAACACATGGGTCTGAGTGTCACCTGGAGTACCTTCCTAGCTGTGTATTTTTAGACAAAGAACTTGACAACTCTGAGCCTCGGGTCATTGCAAATAATAATAATCTCATGGCACCATTTAGGGTCATGGTGATGATTTAAAGAAACAAAGTTGCTGACCATTACTGCACAAATGTTGGCTACTGTTGTTGTCCTTTTTATTTCAGGGACCCAAGAATGAGCCTTCCTTTTACCACATGAAAAAACACAGAACACACACATGTAGTCAGAAGCAACCTAAAATAGCCACTATATAATTAACCTAGTCTCCAGAAGAGAAAACAATTACAGGATTAGAGAAGGAAAAACACAGACAATTTTCTATGCCTTCTCCACTGCAACAGCTAAATGAAGACCTTCAAGCTCACTGATGGCCCCCATCTATTTTACTGAATCTTTACAGCCCTAAATAGTTCAGATGTGCAGGGCTCGCCTGGGTCTGGTAAGCCATGAAACAAGTTAACCAATGGTTTCCCACAAAACGGTGGACTAAATAATCAGAAGAAGAAATGAAGATCACCTGGACATCTCTGCCTTAAAATAACTGACATGTAGTAGGAAACATTTTCTTTTGTAAGTCCAAGTTTCTTGCAGCAATTTTCTTATTTAAATACCTCCTGGGAAGCAGTTTGTCTAACCAAATCACCAAATTGGTTTCCACTTCATTGCTTTGTCTTCCTCTCTAGTTCAGACCCTGAGAATGATCTATTACAACCCACTCACTCTTCTTTTGAAACGATTTTTTTTTCCATAAAAGTACTTTTTCTTTTTTTTCATGAAATTACCTCCAGTTTAGTCCCTTGGAGAAATTTGGCAAAGAATTCATCATACAACAAATAGTTAAAGTCCTACAGTTGCCATGCACTCATCTAGGCTCTTGAGATACATTAAGGAATAAACAAAGGTCCATGCCCTTGTGGAGCTTATATTCTAGTGGGGTAGACAGACAATAAGAAATATAATAAGGAAGTAAGCTGTATAATGTGTTAGGTGATAACACATTAGGTGATAAATGTTATGAACGGTAGAGCAAAGTCAGCAGGATCAAAACTGCTGAGTTGGGTTTGGGGAGAGGGGCAGAAAGTTATCCCCTGTCCTCTCAACCGTTAGCATTTAAAGAGTGAGGATTCCATAAAGACACACAGCCTTTCTTCTGGAGCAGCGTTTCATACTGGCAAGTAATAGCTTTGTTCCCTTTCAGTTCAAGCAAGCAATGGAAATTTTACATAGTTGTTTTCACTCTTTTAATTTCCACATCTGATTTTATGGAATGACATATTAGGATACCCTAGTTTCTACATCCATTATATTTCATTAGGGCTAATTTAGCTTCTCCATCTCCAAGTCCTCAACTTTCCATCTTCCCTTCACAAATAGATTACCAGTTCACATCCTTTGAGGTCAGAATAGTCCAATTAGTCAGTGTTTTACCAATTCAATTCTAAGACTTTCCCGGGACCTCATTTGAACTTCCATGGGTACAAGCTCATCTTAATAAAAGACATACTTTTATTATGTGGCAAAATTGTGCAGCAAGTGAAAACTGAAAGGGAGACCCTCCACAACTCATTTCTGAGGCTCTTCACCCATTTATTACTGTACTTTCCTTCTCCCCCTCCCTTCCAAAATATAGTGCTCTGATGGTAGTCCCACCCTGCACTACAAATCTCACCCACCACGCACCCAAGTTTACCCCCTGTGTGGCACTTCCTGAGGACTTTCCACTTAACCTGTACACCAGTGGTTGGTAATAAGTTAATTCAGACTTACTTAATCCAAGTAAAGTAAAAATTTTTTTGAAGTGAGGAGGGGTGTTTGGCCTCATCTTATTCAGCCTTGTATCTTCAGGGCTCAATGCATGTTAGTACTCAATGTATGTTTGATTAATGAATGAATAAATGATTAACACCAATACATGAAAATGTAATCCTGTCAGACGGAAGGAACAATGTGAATTTTGTTTAAGTGGTTGAAATCAGGACCACATCTCTCCTACAATCTTCTGCTTTATCCCCTACTCATACGTACTTTTATTTCATAATGTTTTACTTGTTTGTTTGTCTGCCTGTCTCTTCCACTTTACTCTGAGCTCCTTGAGAGATTCTACGTGTTTAGCTGTTTTATCTCCTGTCAGCAACATCCAGGATGGAAGAACACTTCTCTCCCCACTACTTGTTTCCAGCCAGAGAGGAGCAGGAATGTCTGTCTTCCTTCTCAGAAGAGAAAAATACAAGGGGATCTTCTAATGTCTCTCCCAGCCCTCCCTCACTCCTGTCCAGGCTGCTCACTTCATCAGGCAGGAAATGCAGGGGAAGAAATCACACGTGCTCCACTCAGCCCCATTTACCTCCCCTTTTGGGTTGACCTGCCCTCAGAACATCCATATTCTCTGTCATGGCCATGGAGCAAGTATATGGGGTGGGCTGGAGAGTGAGGGGGTGGTACTGTTCTTCCAGGCCTGGGTGAGTAAACTGGCCTAATCCAGGAGTAAATTCTTAGGTGGCCGACTGGGGACGCCATTTCTAAACCATGGTCTCTAGTCAGCCTTACCAACAAAGCCAGTTTTGTATCTCTGTTAAATTCCCGCAGCTATGCCTGAATCCTCTGAATACCACAGCTGACACTGGGCCTGGCTCATCATATGCACTCAAAAATCAGAGAGTTTAATGAAATAATGTTGTCGGGGTCTTTGTGATGCTTGTCTAGAAATGTGAAGGATGAGCTGTATAAGCACAAGGCAACTCCAATGCTCAGGAAAATGGGGAGTCAGCTCTGATTCAAAGTCCAGGACTCATTCATTTATTTGGTACTTAGAGGAATAGGAGCAGGCTAGGGTGAGGTAAAAAATGTCTAACCTTGGCTCTGTGTTTCCTTATTATTATATCATTATATCATTAATGTCTTGAGCCTGAGCTGGGGCAGGTCCCAGCAATACCTGATGTCTTTATCCTGGGAATACCCTTCTAAAAGTGTGTTCTGTGGGATTCTGCTTGAGCAACATACTCTTTGGAAAAATAAAAAAGGAAGAAAATAGAGCATCGTGGTCAAGATCGTGGGTTCTGCTGCCAAACGCTTGGGTTCAAATTGCAACAAAGTCACTCGCTCATAATGTCCTAGGCAGTTATTGAAGCATTCCAGGCCTCAGGACCATCATTCCAAAAACTAAGGACATGACATACAATAGTTATATGGATTAAATGAGGTAACCTATGTAAAGCATTTAATGTGGTAAACAGTACAGAGGTGCTCAGTAAATGCTGGCTTCCTTGCATTCATTTGATAAACCTATTACCTCCCTCTGTTAGAGATTCACAATTGGCAGAAGTACACTTAGGGCTCTGAAATACCCTGCAATATGCCTTGACTTCCTAAGTGTATTTCACCATGAACTCTTTTTTTGTGGCTTTAAATTTTTTTTCTTAACATCCATGCAAAAACTTTACGCAACACTGCCATAGGATGTGAATATAGCTAAGGGCCACAAACACCCCTAGTGGCCATCAAGCTCTAAAAAAATTCAGACATACACCCCCATTTGGCTGGTGAGGTATCTCTGAGGTCGAACAGTGTGCAGCTTCCCTCACCATCTGCCTTTTCATGACCAGTGCTATGCACAGGCCTTAGTTAATTGAACATGCAAAGTGCCGCCCACAGGCAACGATCTCAGTGTCTATTTTGACTCATCATCCCACGAAATCAGAGATGAAAGCAACATCTAATGGCTGCGAATACATAAATAGCCATTTCCATTCACTTTCAATTACCCTGCAGAGGAATCTGGTCACAGATGAGCTCAGTAAATTCACAATATGTTAGCCTCAATAGCCATGCTGAGCAAAATCAGCCAATTTGTTAGAACATTAATCCTCTAAAAACGTGCCAACCCTAATCATTTTATGGCTTCAGATTGCTTAATGGTAAAGCTGAGACGACCCCCCAGGGACACCCAGGTGTGACCTTCAGTTAGTCAAGTGCAGACAGTCTCCTGATAATGTGGATGCAAGTCTTGCTGCCTCGATACCTGCTTTACGCTAGGGTGGCAGGTGTTCCAAACTCTCATTTGCACTGTCTTTCACCAACTCATCTTGGAGGAACGTCCAGTCCTTTGAAAGCAAGGATTACATATTATTTATTTCTGAATCTCCAGTGGTGGGCATAGTGTCAGGCACAGAGTTCACATGAAATACATTTGTTAAATGAAAACTCAAATAAGTGACAGTAATTTACCCTTAGAAAAGAGGAGGGGAAAGAAAGAAGAAAGGGAAGGGAAGGGAAGGAAAGGAAGGGGAAGGAAAGGAAAGGAAAGGAGAGGGGAGGGGAGGAGAGGGGAGGGGAGGGGAGGGGAGGGGAGGGGAGGGGAGGGGAGGAGAGGGGAGGGGAGGGGAGGAGAGGAGAGGGGAGGGGAGGGAGGGAGGAGAGAGAGGAGAGGAGAGGAGACGAAAGGAAAGGAAAGGAAAGGAAAGGAAAGGAAGAAAGGAAAGGAAAGGAAAGGAAAGGAAAGGAAAGGAAAGGAAAGGAAGGGGAAGGAAGGAAAGGAAAGGAAAGGAGAGGGGAGGGGAGGAGAGGGGAGGGAGGAGAGGGGAGGGGAGGGGAGGAGAGGAGAGGGGAGGGGAGGGGAGGGGAGGAGAGGGGAGGGGAGGGGAGGAGAGGAGACGAAAGGAAAGGAAAGGAAAGGAAAGGAAAGGAAAGGAAAGGAAAGGAAAGGAAAGGAAAGGAAAGGAAAGGAAGGGAAATGGAAGGGAAGGGAAGGAAGGAAGGAGTGAGGGAAGAGAGAATGGCTTTTTTTTTTACACTTCTCTGTCTGAAGGCAGAGGTGAAGGCTCTCTTTGCTTGATTCTACCTGTGAATCTGAAATTCTGTACTGATAACTTCAGAGTAAAACTGGTAGAATAATGTAACAACTAAAAGTGGGCTGCACCATACTATATGGGTTAAAATTTTTGGATGTCTCTTTGTAGCTGTGTGACTTTGGGGGAGTTATTTAGCCTCTCTTTGTCTTAGTTTCTAAACTCTCAGATAGGGATGATAACATGAGGAGTAAATATAGTTTATATAATATCTATATCTACCTATCTGCTTATCTATATATGTAGAATGTCTGGTACATGGTAAACACTATGTAAGCCTGAAGGACTAGGAGTAGAGCAGTAATGAGTTTATGGACCCTTGTTCCCATGTCATTGCTCTCTCTTAACACGCTCTTCCCTTTTCTGCATCTCTTAGAATTCACTTCTCACAAGGCGGAGGCAGCAAGAACCTAGCAAGGAACAGCATGTATATATTTGTCTGGCCTTGCCCTTTAGTCAGATCTCTCTAGTAGAAGTGGCATCTAGTCAAGGACACTATCTACCACATGGTAGACTTGTGCCCTCTGGCCTTCCCTTTTCTCTATCCTGGGGGTCTCTCATTCACACCTTCTACCCCCAGAGACCATAATAAATTCTAGCCATGCAAAACTCCCACAGTCTCACCAGAAAAACTGTATTCACATCCTAGCTTGGATATTGAGTCGGTGTTACATGAATTCATACAACCAGCAGGATGACTGTTGCTGGCTGACCAGTGGTCACCTCAGGGACCCATGCTTCATAGTCACCTTCCTTTTTCTCAATGAAAAGTGCTTTTTAAAAAATCAACTTAATTGAGGTATAAATTATATGTAATAAAATGTGCCCATTTTAAGTGTTCAGTTTAATGAGATTTGATAAATGTATACACCTGTGTAACTACTACCATCATCGATACATTTCCCTCCCCCTCCCCAAATTTCCCTTGTACCACTCGATAGTCAATTATCCCCACACCAATCCCCAAGCAACCATTCATTTACCACTACTGATGAGCTTTGCCTTTGCTAGAATTTCATATAAATTCACTTTCGTGTATTCTTTTATTCAACATGTTTTCGATAGTTATTCATGTTGTTACATATTTTAGTAGTTTGCTTCTTGTTATTGCTAAGTAGTATTCCAGTGTATGGATATATTATAATTTGTTTTATTCACCTGTTGATGGACATTTGAATTACGTGCAGTTTTTGGCTGTTACAAATAAAGCTTTTATGAACATTCATGTACAATTTTTGGTGTGGCATACACTTTTATTTCTCTTGTGTAGATTCCTAGGCATGATTGCATGATTGCTAGTCCTATGGTAGTTGTGTGTTTAACTTTATAAGAATCTGCCAGATTGTTTTCCAAAGTGCTTCACCATTTTATGTTCCCATAAGTAGTTTACAAGTGTTACAGTTACTCCACATTCTTGTCAATTCTTAATATTATCAACCTTTTTAAGTTTTAGTAATTCTAGTAGATATGGGATTATATCTTACTGTGTTTTAATTTTCATTCCCTAATGATTAGTGATGTTTGGCATCATGCTTACTGGCCATTTGTATATCTTCTTTGGTAGAGTATCTGTTCAACTCTTTTACCCATTTTCTACTTGGGTTTCTTTTGTCTTCTTATTATTGAAATCTAAGAGTTCTTTATATGTTCAGGATATAAGTGTTTTGCCAGATATGTATTCTGAAAATACTTTATCCTATGTTTACTTTTTCATTTTCTTAATGGTGTCTTATGAAGATCAGAAAATTTTGATTATGGTAAAGTTAAATTTTTCAATTTTTTTCTTCACATTTCATGCTTTTTGTGTTCCTAAGAAATCTTTATGCCAACACAAGTTCGCAAAGATTTTCTTATATTTTTCCTTTAACAATTTAATAGTTTTGGCATTTACATTTAGGTCTATGAATCATTTCAGGGTACTACATGAGAATGATGGGAAGTAAAATACAATGTTCATTTTTTTCTAAGTGGACACCCAGTTGTTCCAGCATCATTTGTGAAAAAGATTTGCTGCAAAGTGAATTCAGTACATGCACACACACACACACACACACACACACAATCTTCTGTTCTGTTGATCAGTGTGTCTATCCTTACATCAGTACCATGTTATCTTGATTACCGTCATTTTTGTTAATCTTGAAAGCAGGTAGTGTAAGTTCTCCACTCTTGTTCTTCTTCAAAATTGTTTTGACCTTCTAAGTCCTTTGTATTTCCATATAAATTATAGAATCAACTTGATAATTTCTTCCCCCCCCCGAAAAAAAAGTCATGCTATGATTGAGGTAAAATTCTATGCAAGGAGAATTGATATCTTAACAATAAGGAGTCTTCCAGTTCATAAACATGCTATATCTTACCATTTATTTAGGTGTTCCTTCATTTCTCTCAGCAAGGTTTTATAGTTTTCAACTCTCATAGTGTACAGTCTTAATATCTCTTGTTAAATTTATCCTTTATTCTTTTATGTACTTTATTCTGTTCTAAATGGAATCACTTTTTTGTTGAACGCTCCAGTGGTTCATTGCTAGTATATAAACATGCAATTGTTTTTTGCATGCTACGTTTTATCTTATGACCTTGCTAAATCCACTTGTTAATTCTAGTAGCTTTCTTGTAGATTCTTTAGGGCTTTTATACATGTATGATCATGTCATATGTGAATAAAGGCAGCTTTACGTCTTCCATTCTAATTTGTATGCTTTTTTTTTTTTTTTTGGTCTGGCTTTATTGCACAGAGTAGGACCATGTACAAGGACAAATGCAGTGTTGAATAGAATTGATAAAAACAGACCTCCTTGTTATGCTCCCAATTTTACATTGAGTCTTTCACCATTAAGTATGATGTTAGCTGTGATTTTTTTGTTGTTGTTTTTTGTAGATGTTCTTTATCAGATTGGAAAGTTTCCTTCTATTCCTAATTTGCTGAGATATTTTACCATGAATATGTGTTGAATTTTGTCCAATGCTTTTTCTGCATCTAATGATGCTTATATTGTTTTTCTTCTTTATTCTGTTGACATGGTGATTGATATTGATTCTTTTAATATAAACCAACTTTGCAGTCCTCGGATAAATCTTATTTGTTAATTTTGTATTATTTCTTTCATGTATTGCTGGATTCCATCTGCTGATAATTTGTAGAGTAACTTTTTTTCAATATTCATGAGGGACGTGGGTCAACAGTTTTCTTGAAATGTCTTAGTCTGGTTTTGTTTCAGGGTAAGGCTGGCCTCATAAAGCATGTTAGGATGTATTTCCTCTTCCTCTGTTTTTCAAAAAAGTTTGTGTAGGATTTGTTATTTCTTCCATAAATGTCTGACAGAATTCACCAATAAAGCCATCTAGCAAATCTGTAGGGTTTTTTTTTTGTAGGAAATCTTTTCATTTTGAATGCAGTATCTTGTATAGATATAGGACTATATAGATATTCTATTTTTACCTATGTTGATTTTGATAATTTGTGCTTTTCAAGAAATGTTTATTTCATCTTAGTTGTCAATTTTTTGACATAAAGTTGTTCATAATATTTCCTTATTTTCCTTTTAATGCTGCAGGATCTACAGTGATAAATCTTTTTATTCTTGATATTTGTAAGTTGTAGCTTTTTTTTTCCTGATCAGTCTGGCTAAAGGCTTATTCATTTTATTGATTATTTTTCAAAGCATCAGCTTTTGGTTTTATTTATTTTCTCAGCCCACTTTCTATTTAATTACTTTTGTTTGTGTCTTTATTATTCCCTTCCTTCTGCTTACTTTGGGTTTCATTTCCTCTATAGTGTACAATATGCAACTTCTTAAAGTGGAAGCCTAGATCATAATGCCCTTCTTTATCCTGATAATATTCCTTGCTCTGAGTCTACTTTATCTACTATTAATACAGCCATTCTTTCTTTTGATTAGTTTCTCCTTGGTATTTTTTTCCTTCTTTTACTTTTAACCTAGGTTTTGATATTTAAAAATAGGTTTCTTACAGGTATCATAGAGTTGAGTATTGCTTTTTTTCATTCAATTTGACAATCTTGGTCTTTTACTTAGGGCCTTTAGTCCATATACAGTCCATGAATTATTGATATAGTTGAGTTTAAATCCATAATCTTGCCATGTGCTGTTTATGTTTGTCTGAATAAATCTTTTTCACATTTATTTCTGAAGCATATTTTTGCTTAATATAGAATTTTAGGTTAACAGGGTGTTTTTTGTTTTTGGGTTTTTTTTTTTTTTTCAGTACTTTAAATCTGTTTTTCCATTATATATTGGCTTGTACTGTTTCTGACAGGAAGTCTGACATCATTGTTATCTTTGTTCTCTTTTATATAATACGATATTCTCATATCCTTTGGGTTTTTTCTTAATATTTATTTATTTGGCTGCATCAGGTCAGTTGCAGCATGCGGGATCTTTGTTGCGGCATGCGGAATTTTTCATTGTGGCACGTAGGCTCTAGAGCTCGCAGGCTCAGTAGTTGCAGCACACGGGCTTAGTTGCCCCGCAGCATGTGGGATCTTAGTTCCCCAACCAGGGATTGAACCCATGTGCCCTGCATTGGAAGGTGGATTCTTAACCACTGGGCCACCAGGGAAGTCCCCCTCTGGCTGTTTTCAGATCTTCTCTTTATCAATGATATTCAGCAATTTGATTAAGATATGCCTTGATGGGTTTTTTGTTTGTTTGTTTATGTGATTGTTTGTTCATTTTGGTTGGGGGTTGTTGAATTTCTTGAGTGTAAAATTTTATGGTTTATATCAAATTTGGAATTTTTCTACTTTTTCTACCCCTTCCTTTCTTGTTGGATTCCAATTATATGTATACAGAGTACTTGAAATTCTTGCAAAGATCACTGAGGCACCATTCATTTATTTTAGTCTTTTTTCTTTCTCTGCTTCCATTTGGATAGTTTCTATTCCTACATCTTCAACTTAACTGATCTGTTTTTCTACACAATCTAATCTTTGATGTTCATCCTGTAACATGTTTATGTTAGGTATTGATTTTTTTGTTCCTAGTTTAAGTTCCATTTGCTTTTTTTGAAATATAGTTCTCTCCTCACTAACTTCATGTTTCTCTTTAAATCCTTGAGCATATTTGTTATAGCAATTTTAAAGCTGTTATATGTTAATTCTGTCTTGTTTGTCATTTCTGGGTTTACTGATTTACTTTTTCCTGGTTATGGGTCACATTTTCCGGCTTCTTTATACACAGCTAGTAATTTTTATTGGATCCTGGGAATTGTGATTGTTATACTTTGAATGCCAAGATTTTGTTGTTTTCCATTAAAGTGTGTTTAAGTTTGTTTTGACAGGCAATTAAATTATTTGTGATCACCTTGATCTTTTTGAGGTTTGTTTTCAAATTTTTAGGAATGTCTAGAGTAGCCTTTACTCTAGGCTTAGTCTAGATCTAGTACTAAATTGTGAACCTTCTGGGGTCCCCATTTATCATTCATTGAGGTCTCACTACTTTGGTTAGTTGGAACTCAAATATCTTCCAGTCAAGTAAGATCTCTGGAAATTGCTTATTTTACACCTCCTTCATTGGTTCCTTGGTTGGCTTTGAGGAGTTTTCATCCTCTGCTTGCATAGCTTACAGTTCATCAACAGACTCAAGTGGACCTCTGTGCAGGTTCTGGTGCTCTTTCTTTGCATGGTTCCCTACTGTCCAATTCCCTGACCTACAAACTGCATCTTCCTCAGCCTTCTCAACCACTGGTTTCTGTGTCCTCAATGCAATAGGACCACTGCATTCTGCTTAGCTCTCACTCTACAAGCTGGGGTCATTGAAAGAATGACCCCACACTGCTTTTTTGTCATCTCTTAAGGGTCACAGTCCTGCACTGCCAGTTGTCCAAAGTCTGAAGACAAGTTATTTAATGTATTTTTGTCTAATTTCTAGTGTTTTTAGTGGGAGAGCAAGCCCAATCTGTTACATCATCATATCTGGAAGTGGAAGTCAAATGCTGTGTTTTGATTACTGTTATACTTTAGGCAAAAATGGTTTTCTGATTTAAGTAAAGTTCATGTTAATCTACAAAAGACTTAAACTTCCCCTTCAAAGATCACAGTAATCCCTTTTCATCATCGACAGGATTTGAGGAAGAGAAAAGAACAAACGGTCAAAGAAATCCTAAAATGGTTATGTTGTCAGGATTTCCATTTAAGAAGGGTACGTACGTACCGACTTCACTTAGCAACAAACCTCTGCCTCACCACTTTTCTTCATTTACATTCTGGTTCTGGATTCCCCATGTAGTACAACCGTGCTCCTTGCTTTTTTCAAAATGTCTCTCAACAGAATTTTCTGCCTAATGATCCATCTGCTCAGAGTCCAGCTTCCCATACAGGGACCATATATGTGGGACAACACTTCATGGGTGGTGGGAGACTAACTCAGGGTTTATTGCCTTTGACCAAGGTAATATGTTATTATCAGCAGACCGCTTCTGGAGAAACAGTTCTGCCTTTGTTGTTTAACCCAAAAGAGTACATTTAATCAATCCAGGAAGAACAAAGACCTCTTGGCCAGTCATTGGAAGTGAACATTTTAATTAGATCAGGTATTTAAATGTCTCCAGGTGGGCAGTTAATAAAACAAGAGAACTATCAATGACGTTTAAACCAAAATATATTTCTCTCCTTCCAGTATGCAGAAGAGCAATCGAAGGAAAACATTCAAAATGATTCCTACTTAATTGATCTCCAATGGATGATACAGTTATTACCTGGCAAGTATTTACAGGCCAGGTATTTGTTGTTGTTTTGGTTTTGCTCTTTAAGTAATTTGTTAAATGGTATTTTTATTTATTTATTAATTCAGAACATTTACTTCACTCTTACTATGTGTCATGCTTTGTCCTAGCCATTCCCTAGTGGTGGCTGGAGATGGTGGCTCTTCCCAAGGTTCTCAGAGTCCCCTAAAGGAGCAAGATGTGTAACTGGATCATTATAATATAGTGACTCATTTTATGGAGATATGCTCAGAGAGCTGCAGGAGCACAGAAAAAGGAGTAATTCTCCATGCCTGGAAGAGCAACCCAGAGGGAGTATCATTTCAGTAGTAGATTATGGTCAATATATCTGAACCTTTCAGAATTGAGGCAGTTTTGAACTGGGTACATTGTAAGAAATACAAGGGAAAGTAACACAAAAGGAGACAAAATTGCATCGTAACCGCCCATGTACTAGTTTCCATAATTATCAATAGATAGCCAATCTTGTTTCACCTATACCCCCTTTTCTCACTGGACTATTAAAAACAAAATGACATTACCATTTTTAACATACCATCATTATTACACCCCCAAAATGACAGTAAATACTCAGTACCTTCAGTGTACAAATTTCCCTGAGTAAGAGTCCAAAGTCCACCCAGAGCCTTTGGGTTGAGAGGGCTCCAGAAGTTTACTCCTTACTGACCTGTCCAAACCCTCCTAGTTAGAGTCCTCTGTTCCCTTCCCCTGCAGCTCCTGAGTCCGAGCTGATCAGGCCAGGATTGCAGCAGCAGTGTTAACCACCAGCAGGTGGATCGGGAAATTATCTTTCTTACCATATCATCTATCAACTATAGTTGAGCCTGATTTTCCTTTGTGCTTCTGCTTTATTTCCCTGATAAGGTTTCTGACCATTTGACTACTGCACTCATGACTATCTGTGGTGGTTTTAAAATCAATTCTTTGACACCCTTTCTATTGAGAAATGATGTCTATGCCCCAGTTGAATTGTGATGAGTTTTAACTGTTTTGATCAACAAAGTATAGCAAAAGTGATACAATGTGACTTACAAGGCTGGGTCATAAATGGCCAGGGAGCTCCGGTCTTTTTTGCTGCACCAGTTCACCATACTGTGAGGAAGCACAACCCACGTGCAGATGTCACGTGTGGGCCTTCTGGTTGAGAATCCCGACTGAACCCAGTCTTTTCACCACCCCACCAGACACCATATCTGTGGTTGAAGAAGTTTCTAGCTGATTTCAGTCCATTATTATTTGAGTCATTCTAGATGTCTGAATCTTCCCAACTGAGACTTGAGGTATTATAAAGCAGAGACATGCCATCACCACTTAATTTTTATTAGAGAGTGACCCATCTGAAATCCTTACCCATAGAATAATGGATTCAGCGTAAAAAAAATGGCGAATGTTTTTGCCACTAAATTTCATAGTAATTTGTTACATACAACATTAATAAGCACCCTAGTTCCTGCATGTCCTGTTTCCTTGGAGCACTAATCCCCTCAAACTTCTGCCTCAGTTCAATCCACTGAATTGCCATGATTTGGGAGACCAGCTAAAGAAATGGACTAAGAGATCTTACCATTCACCCTGCAGAATTTAATGTAATCCTCATTTCTAGTAAAGTGACTCACTCTGACCTCAGGCTGTATCTGTCATCATTAAGTCCAGAGTGTCTTGGTTCCATTTTTCTGGAGAATAAATATCCAGATGCCTGGCTTTATGGTTGTGGGAGAAGGGTTTAAATAGTCCTGCATTTCAATCAGTCTTCCTACATTAAGCCCATTCTCACCCTGCCTCCAATCCTTCCATCTTTCCTGGGTCTTGCAGAGTCAAGCTTCACTGTTGGCATCTTCTTTGGAGGTACTTACATTTCCACTGTTTTCACTGGCTAAGTTGGACTCCACCAGCATTCTCTCTTCTACAGTATTTGTTGGCATAACACGTCTGCTGTGGTTTCCCACCCTCTTTTCTCTGTCCTTGTGTATTTGTATCTTGTTTTATTCATCCTCAGGCTTCTGATCTCTAGAAGCAGATCAGGGAAAGTTGCTGGAGGGCTGGCCATGTTTTCTGGATGTGGACTCTCACCCAGTCCCTGCTTTCTGGCCTGCCTCTCACCCTAGCCAAACACGATGCCCAATACTGCTGAGTTCTAAGCTCAAGCTTTCTTCTGTGTGTTGCAGACTCCCAAACACTCTTCTTATTCTCAGTCCTGTGCCTTGTTCCCAACTTCCACAGTACCTGACACCTCCAAGTTCTGAGCCTCGTATGGTCTCTGTGGAGTGGACAAGCTCACCACTTGTAAGTTTCCCCCTTTTCAGATGCTACTATGTCAGTCATCACTTCTCTGTCCACTTTCTGTCTCTCAAAAATGTATCATTCCCCCCTAAAGTACCATTTTCTTCCTGGGTCTATAGCTTTTAAATTTCTTTAGGTCTTAGAAGGAAGAGGATATAAACCTATGTGGTCAATATACTAAGTTTAATAAATTGAAAATTGTCAATATTTACTTAGAAAGTCACCAATGAATAATGAAGGTTTGCTAAGACAAAAATCAGAAATCATATAGTAGTTGCTATTTTATATCATACTCACTGTCTAATGTACTTCTTTCTTTTTATTGGGTTGCAGAATATTGAGAGGCTTCTATTTCATAGAGAAAAATAGTTGCAAACAATAATGTTTTTACCAGATTGCCCAGAAGTCTTCTGATACTCAATATAACTGATCCAAAAACTTGAAAGAGGAGCTGCAAGATATGTTTTATCTACAAATAATAAATGTTGGAGAAGGTGTGGAGAAAAGGGAACCCTCCTACACTGTTGGTGGGAATATAAATTGGTATAGCCACAATGGAAAACAGTATGGAGGTTCCTTAAAAAACTAAAAGTAGAACTACCATATGACCCAGCAATCCCACTCCTGGGCATATATCTGGAGAAAACCATAATTTGAAAAGATACATGCACCCCAATGTTCATTACAGCACTATTTACAATAGCCAGAACATTGAAACAACCTAAATGTCCATCGACAGAGGAATGGATAAAGAAGATGTGGTACATATATACAATGGAATATTACTCAGCCATAAAAAGAACAAAATAATGCCATTTGCAGCAACATGGATGGACCTAGAGATTGTCACACTGAGTGAAGTAAGTCAGATACAGAAAGACAAATATCATACAATATTGCTTATATGTGGAATCTTAAAAAAATAAAGGGAGTACAAATGAACTTATTTACAAAACAGAAGTAGAGTCACGGATGTAGAAAACAAGCTTATGTTTACCAGGAGATAAGAGAAGGAGGGATAAAGTAGGAGATAGTAATTGACATATACACACTACTATATATAAAATAGATAACTAAGAAGAACCTACTATATAGCACAGGGCACTCTACTCAATACTCTGTAATGACCTATATGGGAAAAGAATCTAAAACAAAAAAGAAAAAAGTGTATATATGTATAGTATAACTGATTCACTTTGCTATACACCTGAAACTAACACAACATTGTAAATTAACTACACTCCAATAATTTTTTTTTAAAAGATATCTTTTTTTAAGTTGATGCACTAACAACACCTCACATCTTGTCATTGGCAAGTATTCAGTTTGGAGTGAGTTGGTGCAACAATTTTTTGAACAGCACATAATTGGGAACATAATGAGATATCCAATAATGTCTTTAAAAATCTCAGAAAGATTTCTGTTCAAGGTTGTAAATGAAGCACACACTTCCCTCCCCTTGTTCTTGAAAAACCAATTGGAGTGACAATAAGCAAAGAAGAGGAGAAATTCCTATAAGAGCTGGAATTGGGAAGGGGGGTATCAATGTAATTTACCAAAAGGCATTGGTAAACTTCCATAGACAGAATCTAGGTGATGTGATTCCCATGGAGGAGCAAGAGTAGATGGCACTCCAGCTCTGAGCATGTCCCAATGTGGCTGAGGCAGAGGGCTGGTCAGCTCTAGTAGTGATACACACCAGAGTCAGGAGTTGATAATTATCATAGCTGAGTTTTGTCGAGCGCTTACTACATGCCAAACAATGTTTGTTTTCTTTGTTTGTTTGGTTTTTTGGCAGTACGCGGACCTCTCACTCTTGTGGCCTCTCCCGTTGCGGAGCACAGGCTCCGGACGCGCAGGCTCAGAGGCCATGGCTCACGGGCCCAGCCGCTCCGCGGCATGTGGATCTTCCCGGACCAGGGCACGAACCCGTGTCAGGCGGACTCTCAACCACTGTGCCACCAGGGGAGCCCCAAACAATGTATTTTTAAGCACCTTACTAGGTATTGTCCCATTTAATCCTGACAACAACCTTATTAAATCTGTACTATATCCAGATGAAGAAACTGCGGCACAGAAAAGTTAATATTATGCCCAAGGTTCCTCAGCTAATAAGTGGTAAAGCTACGTGTGGGACTCGGGCAGTTAACTCCAGAATCTTATAACTGCTTTACCAGACTGAGGCTGTTTCCAAACGGCTATATTCATTTTGTTTTGCATGTAGAATTCAAACTTTAAGGTTCACTTTTATTGATGATATTTCATCTGTATTTGCTTAAGCTAGAAAATACTGAGAGACTGCACTGTAAAATTGAGCTTATTCAATTTATTAAAAGTCAGACAGAAAGCACCAAAAACTCACAAATGCTAAAGCTGTCATATAATTGGATCACGAGTTACCCATTCACATATCTTTTAAAACCGGCTGTTTCTCCATGAAAATGTCATGCATCCAGTGGAAGCATTTGAGTGTTGCGTAAGATTTAATTGAGCACAGCATACAGTAGCTCGTTATAATGTACTTGTCTATACAACTTTGTGAGGAGGCACATACAGCAAGCTGAATTCATCCTACCCCTACACTGGGGTAGGATGACAAATCTCCTATAGAATGCCTTTTTTTAAAGTACAAGTACAAAAGCTGTCAGAAAAATTTTATTCCAAAGTTTGCACAAAAGCTAGTTAAACTAGGTATCACAAGTCAGCACCTAATGTGTGGCCCATATAGTAGACTTTGCAGAGGTGTCCTAGGGCCAGCACACACAGGAAGAGGCTCCTGGTAACCATATTTATACTGCATGATTCTGTGCCCTTGGCCATGGTTGATTGGCTCTACAGTTGATACCTGGGTCAAGTTAGCCAGCTGGATCCTCTCTCCTAAGCATTTGGAATTGGTACTGCACATTGAGTCAGTGTCTGCAGATACACAAATGCAGAGGGTGTGTAGTGGCGATATTTTTGGCTACAAGGCCTGAGGAGCACAGGAAGCATGTCTTGAGAGAAAAGAATGAAGAAACACACAGAGTTGAGAAACAGCCCTGTTGACCTCTGGTACCTGGCTTAGGTTCCTTTGTGAGACCTGGCTGCCTTCTAAACCTTGGTCTAGGACAAAGTCCTGAGTCCTTCAAATAAAATACTCCATTTTGGCTTGAGCTAGTTAGGGTTGGTTTATATTACTTTAAATCATAACCCTAACTTATAGGATTAAAATTTAGTATCATGGGGCTTCCCTGGTGGCTCAGTGGTTGAGAGTCCGCCTGCCGATGCAGGGAACACGGGTTCGTGCCCCGGTCCGGGAAGATCCCACATGCCGCGGAGCGGCTGGGCCCGTGAGCCATGGCCTCTGAGCCTGCGCGTCCGGAAGCCTGTGCTCCGCAACAGGAGAGGCCACAAGAGTGAGAGGCCCGCGTACTCCGCAACAGGAGAGGCCACAAGAGTGAGAGGCCCGCGTACCGCAAAAAAAAAAAAAAAATAGTATCATGGATTAAAATTTAGTATCAGCCCATGGGTGTGCTTTTTACGAGTTTTTGAAGTATTCAAAACGTCTTCAATGAATTTTTCCTATGTTTGCAACTCCTGCTACTTCTGTGGCATGCACAGCATGGAAACCTCTCATCTAAAGCTGCTGAACAGAATGAAGAGTATGGCCAGCCGGAAGTGAAAACATCACACCATTGGCAAGATGTAAAAACCAAGCTGCCTCTCGATCGGATTAGTAAGAAGCCTAGTCTTGCTGAAGATGCTTTCATGTATCTGTTGGGTTATATCTTGCTGCTTTGGGCCCAGTGGAAAACAAACAGGAGCCCTGGAGATTCAAAGGCCCTCCCTGCTGCCTGAGGCTGTAGCCTCTGCACTTATTGTTGCTGCTCTTCCTGCCTCTGCCGTGGGAAAGCAGTTATTTGTTTGCTCTGGTCTCTCCTTACTTGTTGTTCTTGTTGCCGGTGCAGCTCATTCTGCTCCAGGCCTCCCAGTCCTCAGAGACCAGGCCCAGCTTGAAACAGAGCAGGTCTCTATGGGGCCTTCCCAGGACAGACCCCACTCCATGTCCTCCACCTGACTTTTTTCTGTAGAAAAACTTCAGCCAAAGAATAAGTTTAATCAAAGAAGTGAGGAAATGCAGAAGCAAAGGAAAACAATCAAACAAGACCAAATAATAATAGTTTAGCCATTAAACAAAACCAAGGACCTTTAGTTCCTTCTCAAGGGCTATAGATAATATTCTGAGCCATATCCTGTGAGCTGTTTTGCAGATACTGAAACCCCACCAGGTGGAAGAAGTTAACCACATGACGACCAAACTGTAGCTATGACGTAGGGTGCCACAATTCAGAGAACTGGCCTCAAAGAAATGGGAACAAACCGACCCTGGAACCGAAGATTAACTGTACCTAAAACAATCAAGATGATGATGATCAAACAACCGCATGACCAATTTCAAGAAAACTGTCAGAGCTGACTGTGCTGTTTCTGCATGTAGCCCGCTCCCTCTCCCTAGACACCCCTGAGACTCCCCTTTAAAAGCTCTTGCCCACTGATTGTCAGGGGGGAATCAGCCTTTGGTTGCCGGCCTCCAAAATAAAGCAAACTTTCCTTTCCACCAACCTTGCCTCTCGAGTACTGGCTTTTGAGGGACTAGCGGCTGGACCCTACTTTCAGTAACAAACTGACACAGAGCACCAGAGAGGAGTCAAAGCTCCCCCAACCCCAGACCATGGTCCTCGCTTAACTCAGGTCATGAAAATGGGAATATCCATTCCCTTCAGGGGAAATCCTTTCCTCACTACAAGGTGTCATGCAGTTTGCGGCCTCAACAAAATAATATGGTACATAGTGGATCTTCCTAAATCTGAGATTTTCCAGTCATATTCATGATCAACTTTTCTCGATGCTCCATTTATTGAGTTGGATCTGTTGGCTGGCTGGTTGGGATATTAAAAGTGCAAAAAGCACTGTCTTTGGTCTTTGATGGCCAGGAAAGTCAGGCAACTCACTAGCATAGTAAAATTAAAACAAAACAAAGCAAGCAAAAATAACAAAACAGAAAATACTAGGGAGAAAGAAAAGAGGGAGAAAATCGAAAGACCGAAGAAGAGTCAGAGAGTAGCAAATGCTGGCAACCAAAGAAAACAGATATCGGGCTTCCCTGGTGGCGCAGTGGTTAAGAATCTGCCTGCCAATGCAGGGGACATGGGCTCAAGCCCTGGTCTGGGAAGATTCCACATGCCTAGGAGCAACTAAGCCCGTGCACCACAACTACTGAGCCTGCACTCCAGAGCCCGCAAGCCACAATTACTGAGCCCACATGCCACAACTACTGGAGCCCATGCACCTAGAGCCCATGCTCCACAACAAGAGAAACCACCGCAATGAGAAGCCCGCGCACCACAATGAAGAGTTGCCCCTCCTCCCTGCAACTAGAGAAAGCCTGCACGCAGCAGCAAAGACCAAACACAGCCAAAAATAAATAAATAAACAAAATAAATTTATTAAAGAAAGAAAGAAAGAAAACAGATATCTTTGGACCTTACTTGTGGTTTAGAGGGATGTTCAGTGAAAGGGCAGCTAACTTACTAACCTTGGCAGCTCCATAAGTAGAGCACAGCAGAACTCAGGCAGTGCCAAATGTAAGGTACCCCAGTGGGCTCAGCTCAGTTCAGCTGCCAGGGGAGCATTTGCTACTTGATCATTAATAACAACAACATTTATGGGAGTTTATGGAATTTATAGGAATTTTCATAATCATGATCTTATTTGATCCTCATGGCCCTGGGAATTGACAAGTACAGCAGTATTATTGCAACACTTTAGAAGTGAGGAAACTAAAGTGAAAAATAGAAAAGGTTATTTTCTCAAGGTCTCCTGACTACCCACCTCATGTTTCTTTCTATACATCACAACAGACTTTGATTCAATAATTAACTGAATAGAAACTCAGCTCTGGAAGTTATGCCATAGCAGAGGTATCACTCCCCTTTATTTGGAAGAGACAAATAATTGAAAAGCAAGTGGCTATCAAGGACTTTTTCAAGCGAGCAAGTTCTAGTGTCTTAATCTACTCAGGCCTACATTTGCCTTTATAAGGAACAATAAGAGCCCATTTACTGAGCACTTAATGGGATCAGCATCTTAGATGCTTTATTTAAACTTGACAACAGCTATGTGATTGACCTTCATTTTAATGACAAAACTGAGTCTCAGAGAGGTTAAGTAACTCACCCAGTGTTGCACAGCCAGATAATGACAGAGTCTGAGTTTGAGCCAGTATCTAACTCTAAAGCCTTGCTTGGTTCTTAACCACCACACCTTGTGGCCTGGGTAAGCAACACTGTGCTAAGTCAGGTGAGGTGCCTTGTCTTTGAGTTAAGGAAAAGGTAACTCAACACCTAAGAATGCCAGAAGTGTTATATATATATTAGCCAGGGGGCAGGGGAGGAGGGTGCAGGGGAGGATCAAAATCTATTTTAAATTTTTTGACTTAAGTAAACTTTCGTGGTCAGGAGAAATTACTTTCCTGAATTACATTTTTCCTTTCAGTTCAGGACACATGAGTCATTATTCCACTTTTACTTTGTATATCGTTGCCCAAGTTTATCTTTATTATTATTATTTTGATTGCACTATTATCTTTATTTACATAAAGCAGAAGGATTTTTTCTAAAAATAAAAAATCTCTTGAGCAGTAGTTCATTTTTTTTTTTTTTTTTAATTTTTATTTATTTATTTATTTATTTATTTTTGGCTGTGTTGGGTCCCTGTTTCTGTGCGTGGGCTTTCTCTAGTTGCGGCGAGCGGGGGCCACTCTTCATCGCGGTGCACGGGCCTCTCACTGTCGCGGCCTCTCTTGTTGCGGAGCGCAAGCTCCAGACGCGCAGGCTCAGCAGCAGTGGCTCACGGGTCCAGCTGCTCCGCGGCATGCGGGATCCCCCCAGACCAGGGCTCGAACCCGTGTCCCCCGCACCGGCAGGAAGACTCTCAACCACTGCACCACCAGGGAAGCCCGTAGTTCATTTTTAAAAATACGTACCCACCTAATTTTTTGTATATGAATAAATGAATAAATGTGATTCTCTTCATGCTACACTCTTACAGCACAGTCCTATTTGTGGGGCTTCCTCTTCTTTTGAACAATTCCACATTTCTTGTCACTTCTCCCTGTAGTTATGTTTTTGATGATATTTCCTTTTTGCCTTTTCATTATTTTTACTGGTGTGATCAAGGTGCCTTCAGTCCAGTTTTTCTCCTGATATTTTGCAAGTTCTACCTCCCTTTCATTCCATTAATGGCTGCCTTCCCTTTCCTGTGCTCACAATCACGCTCTCATGTTTTCCTAGTTTATTTGAAGAAAAGCTGCCATCAGTTTCTCCCCTACCCCAGGAGTTCTATTATTTCATTTTCTCCTGATTCTAATAAGATTAAACGTTTAAAATATGCTCATTCCCCCTTCTCTTGCTGTCCTCTACTCCCTGCCTTGCTCACCATGAAACTTTGGGAATGGAATTATTTAGTCCTTTTTCCTATCTCCAATTGTTAGACTTTGCTGAGATAGTTAAAATCACTGGTTTTCTCTTTTTGAGAGTCCTAATATTAAAACATCCCAGGCTAATATTATCTATTTAGATTTAAAGTAAATATATCTTGCAAGCTTCATTGCTCACCACTGTTTCCTCTCCTTGACATCTCCATACTGATTTTTTTTTTCATCCTTTTGTTTGGTGTCTTTTCTAGAATAGTTTCCTCATATGGAGAACACAGATGATAGAGTCTCTGATACTAGCACAACCACAATTAAATTTCTTTCATCTTGACAGGAGAATGATCCTTGGTTAACGTAGGATTCCTAGGTTGCAGGCTTTTTTTTTTTTGTAAATAGTTTGTGGGATGTTTGTTAGTTCTCTGTTGCTTTTAGTGTTACAACAGATGAGAAGTCTGATTCCTTGTCCTTTGCAGAAAACCTGTTTTTTTTCTGTCTGGAAGTCTGTAAGATTTTCTCTTTAGCCTTAGAATTCAGAAATTTTACCAAGACATGTCTTTAAAAAAAGAATCAGTACTACTAGAAACTCATTGATTCTTTCCAATATGCAGACTCAAGTCTTTCATAGTTCTGGCAAGTTTTCTACTATAACTTAATAAATGTTCTACTCTTGTCTCTTGTAAGTTTTTTCTTCTAGAAGTCTTGTAAAATTATTACTATTTAGCATGTCAGAACTCCTAAATCTATCTAACCAAAAAGTGATCTTTTCTCATCATTTCTACTGTGCATTTTGGGTATATTTCTTGTCATTATCCTTCTAGGTCACTAATCCAAGCATTATTTACAATAGCCAGGACATGGAAACAACCTAAATGTCCAATGACAGATGAATGGATAAAGAAGATGTGGTACATATATACAATGGAATATTACTTAACCATAAAAAGGAGCAAAATTGGGTCATTTGTAGAGATGTGGATGGACCTAGAGTCTGTCATACAGAGTGAAGTAAACCAGAAAGAGAAACAGATATCGTATATTAACGCACATATGTGGAATCTAGAAAAATGGTATAGATGAACCTATTTGCCGGGCAGGAATAGAGACATAGACGTAGAGAACGGACATGTGAACACAGGGTGGGAAGGGGTGGGTGGGAAGAATTGGGAGATTAGGGTTGGCATATATAAACTACCATGCGTCAAATAGATAGCTAGTGGGGAATATGCTGTGAAGCACAGGAAGCTCAGATCAGTGCTCTGATTGCGGGGGAGGGAGGTCCCAGAGGGAGGGGATATAGGTATACATATAGCTGATTCACTTCATTGTACGGCAGAAACTAACACAACATTGTAAAGCAATTATACTCCAATAAAAAAATATTTGAAAAAGAATAGATACATATATATGTATAACTGAGTCACTTTGCTGTACACCTGAAACTAACACAACATTGTTAAATAACTATACTACAGTATAAAAAGTTAAAAAAAAAGATTCTCATCCTCGAGGTGTGGGGTGTGGGAGGGGAAATAAAAGGAGAAGTTTGAGATGAAGAAAGATATAAGAGACATAATCAGTGCAACATATGGACCTTATATAGATCTTAATTTTAACCCTATACAGATCCTATTTTGATCTATGAGGAAAATTTGAACACTGATCATTATCTCATTATCAAATGAGATAATAGAATTAAATGTTAGGTTTTTAGAAAGAATCTTTTTCATGTAGAGATACATATTAAAATATTTATGGGTGCAATTATATGATGATTAGGATTTGCTTGAAGAGAATCAGGGGAGAGTGGGACAGCTCCTTTTCCTTTCTATCTAGTCTCGGACTTTTCCTCTCCATGTGGCCTTCTCATGTGGTCTCTTTATCAGCAGATCTGGCCTTCTTCGATGAATGACCCCGAAAGCACAAAATTAGAAGTTGCCAGACCTTCTTAAAGGCTGAGGCCCAGAACTGGCACAGCATCACTTCCTTTACATTATGTTGGTTAAAGGGAGACAAAGGGTCATCCCAGAATCATTGGAGGAGGGGGCTACACCAGGGTGTGAATACTGGAAGGTGTGATTCATGGGGCTAAATTAATTCATCTACCACACCTACGTATTAATTAAACCTTTAAAATTATAACGTTGAGATGTCTTGTCTCCAGCTGAGGACTGCTGTGGACCAGCCATTTCAGTGGGGAGAGAGGTCCTGAGCCTTTTCTATCCCATTTAGCATTTGTCCTCTTCTGCCAGCCTGCCAACATCTCTGACCCAGCCAGCATCAAAGCAGGGAGATGCAAGAACAGTAAACAGAGTGGGAGCTTTTACTTTAATGATGTTTTTCTAAGTTGGCTTCGCTCTTTGAATTTGGCAAATGTTTACAACTGATTTCTTCTCTTGCGACGGGACGGTGGCTGGGGCAGAGTTGGTGTTTCATGAGTTCCTTTGAGATCTCCCTCCAGGCCACGGGGAACTTTGTATTGTACTTTCCACAGCAAAGATACTTTCCTGTGACTCACTGGGCCCTTAAAGCTCAGGTTTGTCTTCTGACTCTTCAATGAAGACCCTTTGCTGGGATCCCCTCTTTACCCATCTCCTACTCACACAAAGCAGTCCTCTTGGACAAAATTCGGACCAACTCCAAGTTGACTAGATCACATTTCCTACAGCTGGAAGCACTACTCACATACCCTTGACTCAGTAATCTCTGAGAATGGAAACCAGTCTGGATGAAGGGACATGTCCTTAGTTGGCACCATCAGAGAAGCTAGCTAAGCAAGCCATCTTTCCCAGATTTTAGATTTTTCCAGGGAGAAGCCCATTTTATTGCCCCAGTGTCAGGGAACATATCAAGCTCTTCAAGTAAATTCACTGAAGATCCCTTTCATGAGGATCATACCCCAAACCTACCTCCTTGGGTGGAGAGAAGGGCTTTACAGATCTGCTCTCTCCAAATGAATCTTCTCCTAGGTACTGCTCTCAACCATTTAGACCCTCAGTGTTGGAGGGGCTTAAGAATTGTGTCCTGAATAGAAAACAGACTTGTGGTTGCCAAGGGAGCAGGGAGTGGGGGAGGGATGGATTGGGAGTTTGGGATTAGCAGATGCAGACTATTATATATAGAATGGATAAACAACAAGGTCCTGCTGTATAACACAGGGAACTATATTCAATATCCTGTGATAAACCATAATGGAAAAGAATATGAAAAAGAATGTGTGTGTATATATATATATATATATATATATATACACACATATATATATAAAACTGGATCACTTTTCTGTACAGCAGAAATTAACACGTTGTAAATCAACTATACTTCAATTAAAAAACAAAAAAAAGAATTGTGTCCTGGGTTTTCAGTTACCTCCTTTTCCCAAGTTCCTGAAGATGGCTCATCTCACTTTGGTTATCTACTATCTATTGTATCTTGGCATCTCCATCATGACTTTTAATCTCATATCCTAATACAAATGATCTGTATGTGCAAGCTGAATTCATAGCCCGATTCCTAATTCAAATGTTTGTTTTGCACTTCCATTCAAATGTTCCCAAAAGGTTTTCTTCCTTCAGTAGTACCTTGAGACGAGTGGATTGAGAACAGTTATTTAGAGAACATGAAGAATGCATAGTGCTTTATATTTCAAAAATAATTTATATCACAACATCCTCAAATTTCTTTACCCAAAGGAGAGACTAAATACTGACAAGTTCCCTTTTCCTCTTCTACTCTGTACAGCTACACAGATATTCATAGCCTAGGAACCAGGCCACTTCACTGACATAGATGATCAGGAATCCAGGGCCCATCTTGGTAACCATAGAAGCAGGCAACCAATGACATCAGAAGCCTACGTCGTGGCTTCTCTTTGCTTAGTGCTGCTATGTTGAAGGAAATCACAAGGTGAGGCAAGGAAAACATTATATAAAAAGCCTTTCATTCCTTTTGAGAGGTACTTGGGAATGATTTCTAAAAGAAGTATCTGAATCCCTGCAGCCATTTTTAAACCTTCGGCTTGCATTAATAACATTTACAGTAGGAAAGAACTTGACAATTTGAAAATGATGTAAAGTAATAAGAATGCAGATTCAAATATATCTATTTTTTATCTTATATAAAATATATAAATACATTCTTTTTAAACCAATTGTTAGTTTTGGCTTTTAGTTTGACTATAAAGGCGCCCAGCTGTAGGATGGTTATGCCATAACCCCAGACTTGTATAAAGTCATTTTAACATAAACAAAAGTTGGATGCAGCAATTATGCTGGCCTATGGTGTTTGATTTCTACCTGAACTCCACTTTTCCTAATGTTCCACTTTCCTTCCAGCTACACTCTAGGCTTCTCAGATTACCTCCTCATGCCTGTTCTATTCCATCATTATTGCCAGGTCCACTCATTCATTTTCAGGGAATCTCTAAAACTGTACTTGAAAATAACTTGCCACATGCCAGGTTTATTATTCAGAATGGTAATGCATGTAATATATTTGGCCTAGAGCCTCAAAAAAAAAATTAGTGATTTTATCCCACTAAGAAAATTCACAAGCCCTATCCTGGTTAGAAGTAGCTAGCAGTTTGGTTGGTTGGTTGTTATATGGACAAGGGAGAAACGATTTTTCTAGCTGCATTGACAATTAAGACTATTAAAAAGAGGGGTTTTCAACAGAAGCTGAATGACCCAGTCCATATGAGCTCCTGAAACCCTGGCAGACCTGTCCCATTACTAAGCAATAAGGGAGGCCTAATAACCCTCTCAAACAAAAATCCATGTCACATGAAATGTGCAAAAATGAGCAAAACGCTACAAAGAAATGTCATTTAGGAGTCGTTCAATACATTCATAGCTTGACTCAAACCATATCATTCCAGCCCCGCGGGTACGCCCAGTCTCAGGTCACTGTTGATGGCTACACAAGCTGTGTGTCATACAACCCAGGACTCCGGTGTTACTTTTGACATAGACCAGCTCAACAATGCAGTGGCCATGTCAACCCTCTCTGGGAGACATAACTTAGCTGGGGATGGAGGGCCTCTGACTTAGGACTTCTGATTCCCTGACCCATTATGTCACCCCTAAGTGTCTTGGGTGCAGGAGCTCTCTCACAGGTAGGAGGAGGAAGGCCTAAACAAATGTCCCTAGTGCATCAGCAGGACTGGCTTAAGAGAAAGACATGTGCACAAAACGTCAAGACAGAAATCTTTAAAGCAACTCTTTTTAAAATAGCACTTCTGAATTCAAAAACAATTTGTCCCAAGACAAACATTTTAAAACTCATCTTTTGTGAGCTAATCGGTTGAGTGAATTGAAAAGGTGTATTTTGGAATTGTGCAAAACCAGTTCTTCTGCAATTTGCTTCTGCAAATGGGTTATCCCACTTGTAACAATATGTATCCTATATATGACAAAACTTTGTCACAAAGAGTAGCTGTGGGAATGCTTGCTCCTACCAGGGTGACTCCACCACAGCTGCACAGCCAATGAAGCTTGTGTAGTATTATTTAGCAGTAAAGCCCACCCCCTGGTGGACATGAGTAGAAATTTAAAATCAGTAAAACCTTTCAAATATATTTCATTCCTCTTTAACGTTTAAATCATAGAATTGAAAATGAAAAGGGGATAGCTGCTTCACTGGTGGGCCATAAAAGCTGTAATATGGTAGAAAGATTTGTGTGTGTGTGTGTTTTAATATACATTTATTTATTTAATTTCTTTATTTTTGCCTGTGTTGAGTCTTCGTTGCTGTGCACGGGCTTTCTCTAGTTGCGGCGAGCGGGGGGCTACTCCTCACTGCGGTGCACGGGCTTCTCATCGCGGTGGCTTCTCTTGTTGCGGAGCACGAGCTCTAGGTGCGTGGGCTCAGTAGTTGTGGCACACGGGATTAGTTGCTCCGCGGCATGTGGGATCCTCCCAGACCAGGGCTTGAACCTGTGTTCCCTGCGTTGGCTGGCGGATTCTTAACAACTGCGTCACCAGGGAAGCCCTGGTAGAAAGAGTTATGTTAAAGTCAAGGCTTTTGAGGCCATAGTGAGGGTTGAGATGTAAAGCCATTTTAGGGTTTGGAGTGGGGCAGGGGTCTCTCAGTCTTGGCACTATTGACATTTTGGGCTTGACAGTGTTTTGTTGTGTAGGGCTGTACTGTGCATTGTAAGATGCTTAGCAGCATCCCTCACCTCCAACAGGCTGATGTTTGTAGCGCTATACCACACCTGCACACACATTGCCAAATATCCCTGGAGGCGCTATAAATAACTCCCAGTTGAGAACCGCTGGAGTAGAGGGATGACATGATATGATATCATTTAATAAAATCACTCTCTGCTTCTCTGTTGAGAATAGCCAGCAGGCAACAGAGAGACCAGTTAAGATTGGAGATGGTGAAAAGTGGTCAAATCCTGGATATATTTTGAAGTTAGAGCTGACAGAAATTTTGGAAGGACAGATATGGAGTGAGAGGGAAAAAGAGTCAACGCTGCCACCAAAGATTTTGGCCTGAACAACTAGAATTGAATTGCCGTTAACTGAGATGGGAAAACAGCATGAGGAGCTGGCTCTGGAGTTGTTTGGACTTGAGGGTCTAGATCAGGAGCACACAATTGTGAATGTTAGGTTTGAGAGTCATTTTAGACACTCAAATGGAGATGATAGACTGTCTGGAAATTAGGAGAGAGGTTCAGACTGCTGCCATAAGCTTGGGAGTCATTAGCTTACAGATAATATTATAGATAATATTTAATGAGCTTAAGAAATGAAAAAAATGTACATATATTATATATTTATAAAAAAGTAGATATATAGACAGATACAATGACTGGGCCCTGAGCAACTCTAACCATTCGATGTAAGGGTATACGAAAGAACCAGCAAAAGCAGCAGCAAGAAAAGTTAAACAGGCAAGTGTAATGTTCTGGAAGTCATGTGTCTTTGTATGTTTCTTTTTTTTTTTTTGGCTGCGTTGGGTCTTCGTTGCTGCATGTGGGCTTTCTCTAGCTGTGGCGAGTAGGGGCTACCGTTCGTTGCGGTGCGTGGGCTTCTCATTGTGGTGGCTTCTCTTGCTGCAGAGCACGGGCTTTAGGCGCACGGGCTTCAGTAGTTGAGGCTCATGGGCTCTAGAGCGCAGGCTCAGTAGTTGTGGCGCACGGACTTCGTTGCTTCGCAGCATGTGGGATCTTCCCGGAGCAGGGATCAAACCCATGTTCCCTGCATTGGCAGGCAGATTCTTAACCACTGCACCACCAGGGAATTCCTAGTTTTTTTTTTTTTCTTTAAAAAAATGTTTTTATCTTAGTAACTCCCTTCTTAATGTTATCATTCATGAATATCTGTAATTTATCATACTTTCTGAAATAACTTAATTACCTGGCTGTTTCTTCTAGATTGTGAGCTCCTGAGAATGAAGATCTATCTTTGCATCTTTGTAGCAACTGGCACAGTGACTGGCACGTAGTACATAATAGATGCTTCTAGTTTAATAGGAAATTCACTCCTCTGAAATGAAATCACCTGTACAATAAGGTGACAGTCATTGAGATTCCCAATTAATTCAAAATCAGCAATAACTCAGACATAATTAAAATAACTAAGATATTTAGATTATGTGGCATCATCAAGGACTCAGCCACCAACATCTGCTGTACTGAATCCTACAATGAAAGGGAACCTATCCTTGCCTTGACTTCTACCAAAGTGTCTCAGCTTTTGTTCGTTTTACATATTGGTACTCCTGATAAGATTTTATTTGATAAAAGAAAATTAGTTCCATGGTTAAAAACTATGAAGACATTAATCAACCCTAATAGTCTGTTGTCATCAGACTCATCAAAAGACATGCTTGAAAACTGAAAAGGCACAGTTAGCCTTCATGTTATCTTTAAAAATATTTAGTTGACTAAGTAAACAATTGCTTAGTCATATTGTATGTCTACAATGTGTCAGAGATTATGTAAAGTGCTTTGTATATTAATACTTTATCTTATTAACTGTCAATAACAACCCTATAAATTGTGACACAGATGAGGAAACTGAGACTCGGGGATATTAATAAATATACCCCCAAAACTTCCAGTTAATAAATGGCAGAGCTGGCTTTGAAACTAGATTTGACTCCAAAAATAGTGGTCTTAAATACTAGGCTCTACTGCCTTACGTGTATGGCTATGAAAGAAAGGCTATGAAATCACTACAAATGGTTTTTTATAATGTAGAGTTGCTTTTGTTATGGAGGTGAAGGGAGAAGGGAAGGATGAAAACAGGAATAAAAATTACATTGTAACATGATTATAGCCCTTACTCACAGATAATGTTAGAAGAAAATGGACGAAACAGAAACACGAATGATCCCAAGTGGTAGAATTGTGGGTGGGTTTTTTTCCCTTATTTCTACTCTTTATTGGTATTATCCTTAATTTTTTCAAAGAAAGTATATTGTTTAAGGTGAGCCATAATTCAGCGGGGTTGGTGGTGGTATTTTTTATTATGAAAAAAAACTTAACTTACACTAAAGTTGAACTGAAGAGTATAATAAACTGCCATATACCAATTCTGGAACTCAATTCCGATAATTAACAACTACAGTCAATCCTGTTTTGTTTATATTCCCATCCACATCCCTCCCTATATTATTTTGAGTCAAATACCAAACATCATGTCATTTCACTGTATTTGAGTAGGTGTCTTAAACATAGCTGCAATAAAGCCATTATCACACCTAAAAGTTTAATAGTAATTCCTTGCTATTATTAAATAACCAGTCAATATTCAAATTTCCAGTTGTCATAAATGCTAAAATTTTTTTTTTCAATTTTTAAGTTTTTTTGATTCAAGATCCACATCAGGTCCACATATTGTGATTGGTTGATATCTTCTAAGTACCTCTCACCTTGTATGTTTCCCTCCAACTCCCCTCCATCACTTTTTTCTCCTTGCAAATTATTGAAGAAACAATTGTGCCAACTGCATCCCTTCAGTGTCATTCAACATAATATGCTGCTCTCTTTCCTGTAAATTGGTAGATACTTGATCAGATTTAGGTATGATTCTTTTTGGCAAAACTACTCTATGTGTCATAGTGCGCTCCTCCCTCAGAAAGCACGTGATGCTAAGAGTGAGTCTCTTTGTTTACTTTTAGCAGCTGAACAATGGCATGGCCAATGCTTATTATCTCCATTAATTCTTTGGAAGTTGCAAAGTGATGATACTGTAATTCCATCATTCCTTTTTCACTCATTAAGTGGAACTTTTTTTTTTAAGAAAAAGTATCCTTCATTTACTACCTGCCTATCCAGAGGTACAGTGTGTATGGGAACTGTAGGAAATATTGAATTCTTTTGTTTATTTACCAGTTTTCAAAATATTGAGTCAGCTTGCTAGTATCCTCCAACGGTGATCAATTAGTGCTTTGGTTTTTGTATGGTGTCTCTTTATTTAGCATCATTTTGAACTCATGTATTTAAACATATTCAGCGTTTCCACCCACTACAGATATTATTTTCTATATTGATGTTCAAATTGTGCTATCTGCCAACTGGCTCGTGAGTCTTTTGAGAGTGTACTAAATCATCCTTTATAGTTTTCTTGCTATCTGACCTGACAAGATATGCAGGCTCATTTTATACTTTTCCTACTGAATATATCTATTTCTTCTTAAAGTAACTTGAGTTTATGCTGATAATTCTAATTAAAAACAGGGCTCTACAGATTTTCCTAAACTTATATCTCCTTTCTCTTCAGCCAAGAATCCTAGTCCTAAACAATGAATGGAATGATAGAATTAGAAAATCACATAATTATTCACTTGCCTTATTCACAATGTTTTATTCCACACAATAATCTCAGAATGCTGACACTGTCACCAATATGATTGTCAACAGTGTAAGATGATTTTGCAGTTCTTTTTTACTTTAGGACATATCCCACTAGGGAGGTACAAATTATTGCATTTTATAGCAATTAGCATAGTTATCTGTGTGGCTGTGGCACCAACTGGTTATATATTTAGGTACCTTTGGTGTTTCTTTTTGCTTTTTTTTTTTTTTTTGGTTATAACATTGTAAAAATATTTAAGTGACTCCAAAGTCAAAACATGGTATATTCCAAGAATTCTAGCTTCCAACATTGTCCCTTCCAACATATTCCTCCCCCCACCCCCTTATTGGTAACCATTTTTTAAAAATTATGGTTAAACCTTCAATTTTTAAAAAATATAATCATATATTTGTGTGTATGTGTGTGGGTATAGAGCCCTACCCTTCTTAAATAGTAACATGCTACAACACACTTTCCTCTAGTTTGCTTCTCTCAATTAACAATGTATCCTAGAGAAGTAGCTGAGTTAGTTTTACAGCTACATAGTACCCATTACATGGACATATCATAGTTTCTTAACCAATCCCTTGAAACTATTTTAATTTTTTTTTCTAAGTGTGTATTCAGGATAGAATTTTAGAAATTGGATTGCTAGGTCAAAGCATAACTAACTGCATATGTAATTTTGCTGGTTACTGAAATTTACCTCCATAGGGACTGTTTTGCAATGACCAATAGGAATATAGGAAAGTGTTTCCCCACAACTTTGTCAACAAAGTATGTTGTCAGAATTGGAATACTGCCAACCTACAGGTGAGAAATTGTAACTCCATATACTTTTGATTTTCATTTTTCTTATTATGGGTGAAGTTGAGCATCTTTTCACATGTTTAAGAACCATGTGCATTTTTCCTATGAACTGTCTATTCATTTCTCTTGCCTAGTTTGGACCTAGGCAACCTAGGCAACCTAGGGTTGTTGGTCTCTTTCTTCTCTATTTTGGAAACAAGTCAATCATTTGAGTCAAGATGCAGTTTCCAACCCTCTAATCATATAACTTTTCAGACTGCGTTTCTTGAAAAGTGGTGACTAGCACTACATATTCCAAATGCAGTCATATCACATTAAACATGAGAGAAAGAACACTGGGCTTGAATCATCTACCATCTCCTTGTCAATTAAAAAAACAAATTCTGTGCCTTATATGTCAAGGCATAAGCTTGTTGCATCCAATTTTTTCTCACTATCCTCAACTTCTTAGCTATGTCTGATATGACTATACACATCCCTCCTTAAAACTTCATTTGTGTGGCAAACTGGCTAGGTACAAATCACTTAAACCAAGCTACCTTAAATTCTTTTTGGAAAATGTCAGGACATTAATAAAAGTCAATACTTAAGTCATTTGCCCTTTCTTGCTCCATTTCTTTGGCTATGAAATAAAGCAGTTGGTCTTCTTAAAGTGTCAAATTATCTGGTCTTACATCACTTCCTTTTCAAAAATCCACTGAGGACTACCCCAACTGCTTTTAAAATACATCTCCAAACACTTTTCCAAGTTTATTCTTCCCCAAATGTCTTCCACTCACTGTCTCTTAAACTTTTTTTTTTTCTTTTCTAATTTGTATACTTCTTGGGCCAGAAGCATCAGCATTACCTGGGAGTTTTAAATGCAAATTTGGGGGCCCCATCCCAGAGCTATGGACTCAAGAAACTGGGGCTGAGGCCCAGCAACACATGCTTAACAAGCCCCACATCCCGACTCCTGAATGACGCACGCTCAAGTTTGAGAAAACAATGATATAGACTAACCTTTCCCACAATTCTGAGAATGCCCTTGCTAAAAGCTATTAGCTTCTATTGCATTTTAATTTAAGTTCCAGATATTTTTTCATGTATATTGTCTCCCCAGCTAGGCTAGAAATTAAAGTCAGGTCTTCATCTCTTATCCTATCAAACAATCTAACATGGTTCTAGTCACGTTCCAACGTTTGCAAAAACCTCAACTACATATAGCTTGATTCACCTATTGTTGCTTTGAAATAGCACAATAAAAATTTATATAATTTCTTTCCAGGAAAATAACTATTTCATGAGAGCAGTCTTAAAAGATAGGAAAATTAAATTTGTTTGGCCTGAGTCAACTCCTTCAAATCTATCGTTTTAGAAAAATGTAGGTGAAACTTACTGTAGGCTCAATAATGTTCTCCTGAGATATCCAAGTCCTAATCCCTGGAACATATAAATACTGTTACCTTACATGACAAAAGGGAGTCTATAGATGTAATTAAGGACCTGAGACAGGGAGACTATCCTGATCATCCAGATGTGCCCGACAATGTCCTTATAAGGGGGAACAGAGAGAGACACTATGACCAAAGAGAGATCATATAACCACAGACGCAGACACTTGAAAATGCTGTACTTTCGGCTTTGAAGATGGAGGAGGGGGCAAAGAGACACAGAATGCAAGGAATGCAGCTCCAGAAGCTAGAAAAGGCAAGAAAACACTTACTTCCCTAGAGCCTCCAAAAGGAACCAGACCTGCCAACACCCTGACTTTAGCCCTGTGAAACTGATTTTGGACTTCTGGCCTCCAGAACTGTAAGAGAATTGATCTGTGCTATTTTAAGCCACTAAATTTGTGGTAAGTTGTTAACAGCAGCAATAGGAAATCAATACAAAGCTTTTGACAAGTTTTTATTGTGAAATATTGGATTTAGAAAAAAAGTACAAAATGTCAACAGTCAGATGTGTACAGGTACAGTATTTCAATAGTCTATACATGTGAACAGCTTAACAGGTTCACTGCAGAATGCATATTTAGACCAATACAATCTAAAAAGGACTGCAATATTCACAGGCTATTAATACATAAATAACTGGAGCCAAAATGACCCTCACTGGTAAATGCTAATCGATAGCTGAAAACAGGCTAGAAAGCACAATACGGCACACCATAGTATCTCCTTACAGGTCCACATTGAGAGGATATCAGGTCATTATGTCAATACACTACAGATCCAGGACTGGGACTCAATTACTAGTTTATACAACTGCAAAATAATCAGGTTATAAAACCAGGTCATAGAATAAAGAGAGGGCATTTAATTAGGACTAAATACTGTGAAGCCCCTAAAAGGTTTTAGCCTTGGAATTTACAAAGCTTAAGTATTTAGACTCATTTCAATTTTTAATCTCTTACCTAAAAAATGGGGAAGGGGCATCTTTCTTTTGTAGCAGCTCCAACAAGGTATAAGAACTATGACACAGTTTAAAACCATAATGACCACTGTGGATTGACAAATGGCTATGAAACCAGAATACAAACATTATAAATTTTAAAGAAAGGTAATGATGGTATTATGAATTTAGCAAATCCTGAAAACATTAAAATCTGTGTTAAGGAGGCATTACCTATCATTGTTGAGAATACTAAGTTTAGGAAGATTATTGCATGAAGATTTCATAAAAATAAACTGGTTTAATTCTTTCAAGTCTGACTGATTCAATATTTTACTATCACTTGAAAATTACCCTAGGTATATGTTTTCAAATTGGACAAAGAATTATTTGAAATCTGTTTATAATGAATCACTATAGGAATAATCTACTGAAACATGAATCATGTTAAAAACAATTATTACAATCATCCTGTGTGCTGCAGAAAGAGGATCTTTGATAGGACATTCATAATCAATGCTTCAAGACTTATAAATTTAATAACAGTTTACTTGAAACAAATTTCCTTTGCCCATAAATTCCTAAGAGAAGGAGCCTTCTACTCTATACAGTATATCTAGCAATGCTTGACGCTTTAAAATTGAACTGAAACTCTGAACTGGCATTTACTAAGTAGGAGATCAATTCTATTACAGGCTGAAAACCACTGGATTAGAACACAATTAGTAACTTCTCCTAACCTATCCCACCCTACCTTAACCTTTTATAGACAATTTTAAAGACTCTGATATAATTTTCTTATAAATAATGCCTGAATCTTGTAGTAGATTCTAATTTATTTAAAGATAATCACAGATTGATTTAAAAGATATTTAGTTTTTTTCCAGATTTGCTTTAAAACTTACAAATTAAGTATGGTGTACATAAATATTAACTTAGATAACCACATATTATAGGGAAAGCAGATATATGGACCACTGCAGAAAAATTACTTTTAAAAATTTTAATAAAAGAAAAATAAAACATGTAACACAAAATATGAACATGAAGCCATATGACATAAAAAATAAAATTATTCTATCAGAAGTGATTTAAAATTAAATCTTTTGGGAAGTATTTTGACATAATTCAATGAATTCAATGACCAACAGCTTCCCATATCGCACAGAAACAAAGCACAAAATTATCTAAAGTCTAGATGCATTATCAGTTCTTAATGCAACCTCAAACATTTTACTAGCAACTTTGATTTCCTTTTGAAATAGGCTTCTGTACATATGCATTTATATACAAACATTTATTAAACATGATTTTAAAACAAACTATGTACAAAAGATCAGCATTCCTATAAATAAAAACATTAGGTGGCAAAAAGGCACTTGTAAGTAAAAATCTACAGTAGTTTTTACAAAACAAACACATTTACCTTGGATACTGTACAATAAACATTAATTCCTATACCAATAATGAAAATACTAGTTTACTAACTAATGGTAATGATGTAACTTTAAAAAACATATTTACATATACTCTGAAGTCCATTTAATAAAAGCACCATGATTCTCTCCTAAAGTCATGTTCATGAAAAGTAAAAACACAATTACCAAAAAACCAGTGTTCACAATTTTTCTTGTTTAAAAGTTTTTGTATTTCTAAATTGAAAACTGTTTATATGAAATTAGCATAGTGTAAAACAAAAAACAGAACAAAAAGCCCTGCTGCTCTGACTTCTGAAAACCATACCTACTCTATTATTGCATGTTGTATTTTATAAAGAGCACTACTCATGCACTCCCTTACAACTGTTTAATACTATTGCTGGCAAAAAAGTTCCTGGATATCAAATAATTAAAAAGTTGCTTCAAACCAGTTGAAGTTTTATTTGAATGTTATACAACTTAAAAAATGCTGTATATCAGTTACAAAAGTGAATAGGAAACATGCCAATTCATTTGGTGTGCAAAAATATTTTTCCACTACACAGAATTTAAGGGCTTCACAGAATTTTTTTCAAATTTTACATTTTCAGCAGAAACACTAATGAATAACCAACCACTTCTCAAGGGGATGTTAATATGCTTCCACTTTTGTCAAACTTTTTACCCTTTGACAATGCTGCAACCTGTTTGAGTAGTTCTCTGTTTTTGGCCTGTGGAAGACAAAAACATTTACGATTAAAAATGTTTCAAACATTAAGTTATGCTGAAGAATACTATTTCAAGTATTTTACTGAAACACTAACAGAATAAATGAAAGAGTTGATATATTTAGGTTCATCTCTTTAATGTTGGATATGTAGAAGGAAAATCCTAGATTCGTTTATCAGCCCCCTTTCTAATGGCAATATTAAAGTAATTGTTGTCCAAAGATATAATTGGTTACACAAAAGGCAACTTAAAGTGAATCCCTTTAAAAGAGGGTCAAAATTTTAAATAGGGGAAAAATATTTTTGTTTTATCTGAAAAACATGAAACAAAAACTATGAATATAAGCACTGTTGTATGATTAATAAGATCAAATAACAAGTGATAATTTGAGAGGGCTATTTTTAGACAAACTCTACAAAGTCTTTCATTTTGATGTTTACCTATTTATAGAGCAAGCATAAGGGGTCCTTTTTGCAAAAATATTCAGACTTTATGACTTTCCCAAAGAGACTACTCTCTTAATGATATTCAAAAGAAAACTTTTTGAAGCACCCATCACAACCACCCTTTCTGGTCTTTCTGTTGTTGTTCCTTTATTTGGCATACAGTTATTTGGTATTGGGTTTGATATAATTTGAGCAGTTACACATCATCACTGTTTTCATTTTCATGAAAGGCTGAAATTTCTTTTCAAAGATTCAAGATTTCATTTTGTCATCAATCTGAACTGAATTTGCAAGTCATTCAAATGTTCCATCCACCACTGACAACACACTGTCCTCAAGCCAATGTGCTATGACAGTCACTAGTGTTTAGTGAGGAGGAAGGTATAAATGGGGGCCTTCAGTGAATATTTTCAAATTTTGACTACATCCATCTCCCTGTGTAATCTCTTAACTGTGGCAATGTAGATAATAAAGGACCCTCCATATATATATATACAAATATGTTAATGCACAAATGCTTTTGGAGTTTTTGAGCCAAAACAGGGAGAATGTTGACAACAGTCTGGAATCTGAGAACTGACAAAATTTCAGAAGATATCCTCTGGTTTACGTTTGAAAACCATTTTTCTGCACAGGTCTCAAGACTTTTTATTATCTACACTTTTTTAACCTCAGTGCTTTATCTTCTACTCTAATTTTAGCCTTTGTATGGCACTCTGCCTTTTCAGTATACCATCTTAAAGCAGTTTCATAGAATATAAACCTTTCCCAAGCTTTGTACGTCCCAACCCTCCCCAACCCTTCACCAATCAAATTCTCCCTAATTAATACCCATGACCTCCAAAATGCAAATATCCTAGCTATCTTACATTTGCAAGTCAAATCATTTTTTAATGTTCGACTGTATGATTAATAGCATTTCTCTATTCCACGATTATTAAACAATTAAGGTGGTAATTAAGGGCTTCAATTTCAAATTCAATTTCAAATTTGGAAAATCATCAAGAATTTAAAAGGATTTTTATTTTCCCTTTAAAAAGAAATAGTTTGAGAAACTCAGACGACAAATCAGTGAGAATGCCTGGCAGTTAGTGGAAGTCAAGTACACGCAACCATTATCAATTGGTGTATTACTCAGCTGACTAGTCCTAGTAAACATGGTAGTTATAAGTTGTTTTCTTTTCATTGTTTGCTACATATTATTCAATATATAACTATAATAGACTCACTGGTTAAAAAAAGGAATCTTAAGAAACAGAAATTTTAAAATACAAATTAATGAAGGGCATAAAAAAAGGAAAATGTCTGCAAACTTGCCTCAAAGAGATCTCTGTCAGATTTGTAAGTTATACAAAAGTGTTTACACTGACATAGCAAATCATTAAAGAGTTAATTTTCAAACTATCTTTTCTCATTCATCAAGAAAAAAACAAAAAAATCAATGAGTTTATAATTTTCATATTCTAAGTATGAAATACAAGAACTCAAACCTTAGGTATTGAAAGAAGTTTTTCCTTTTAATTCTTTAGCAGCTAATTTTCAATCTGCATGTATATATTCAGTCTCCTAATCACGTCACTAGTAAATTTATTTGCTGATAAATTATGTAAGAAAAAAGCCTTTAAGAAAAATAAACAGTAAGTCAGTTGTTAAATGGGGACAAGTCCAAATCTGTCTTATTCTTATTTCGGTACATTTAAAATATATTTTATAGAAATATTTAATATATATGCATTAAAATTTTTTATCCTAATATTACTTCTTTATTATGCACCATGCAAAAATCAATTATTTAAGAACTCTTAAGCAAGTTAAGTTAAAAATGTTTAGAAATGCTGGCCTCAAGAAAAGAATATGTGGATTACGAATCACACAGATCCTGCTTTGCATCCTGGCTCTGCCACTTATCTGCTATGTAACTTGGGAGCCTATTTTCTCATATGTAAAACAGAAACTTCACCATCTACCTCAACAGGAGTTGAAAGAACTAATCAAATATACAAAACACTTAGCCTAACACAGTGGCTGGTATATGGTAGGCACTCAAATGTTAATTCCCTTTCCCCTTTTATCAACTTACCTCCTAAATGAAGGTCTACTTTTTATTTGGCTTTCTTGATATTTTAGACAATTTGGTTTTTGTTTGGTTGGTTGGGATTTGTTGTAGGGTTTTTGTCTTTTTGTTTTTGGTATTTTGGACAATTTTTTTTCTTGTGATGCTCAGTGCTTATTTTTCAAGTTTGGTAGTTTCAAATGTTTTGAGTTATTAGAACAAGATAAATTTTCTGCTTCAGCATTCAGTTTCTTATGACAAAAAGAAAAACAGTTCACTATGTTTACTCACTTAGGTGGAGAACCTTACTAGTACATGGTTGCTAAAGGGAGTGGGGTTAAAAGAGGATACGTAACTGTGACAGAATGTCACCAGTAATAATACAAATGATAAAGGGAAGTGGCCTGACAATAAGGATGAAGTAGAAAACCTGAGTAAGCTGAGGTGGGAGTCAGTGCAGAACAGGAGAAAAGTATAGTTAAATCTGAGTCAGAAGATATAGGTTTCTATGTCACTTCTGACTCTGTGACCACAGCTTCATCTGGATACCACATAACTTAAAGTTACTGTAGGTAGCAAATAAGAGAGCCTATGTAAAATTATGTTGAAAATGTATACTTCTATATAATTATTAGTTATTATTAAATTATATGAAACTTCAGCTACCAACCAGGAAGAGGTAGGCTTAAGATACCAATCAGGCTAAGATGTCAAAGAGAGGTTCCCTTGTGCTTACAACTACAAAAGGAAACAACAAATTGCTCTTTTGAACAGTGAGAAGTACTAAGTTTTATCATAGTTAAGTACTGCTCACAGGTTTTCTGTCATGTCATTCTGGATTTATGCATGTCTTGGCTAAATCACATTAAACCAGAGATCACCATGCAGAAGATTTTGTTTCCAGTAATCATTCAGCACTAATAACTGAATGAGTAAAATAACATAAAACTACTGCTTGCTGGTGGATGAGAAACAATAATGTACAAGAAGCCTAATATATAAAATGGGCAATCTCTCAAAACAGAGGGCAGATGGGCATTTCCATAAATTGTCACTCATTCAACAAATCATTTGAATTCCTACTATGTGTCAGGTTCTACTAAAGTTTCTCTTCAGAATTCTCTGTAATAGTAAGATCAGCATTACGACTAGGCAATCTCTACCTTGAATTTCAACAGGTTCCTAAATCCACTTTACAATCTTACTCAATTTAAGCTATTTTCAAAGTATGAAGAACACAAAACCAAAAGATAGGAAATAGCAAATATCCCTTGGTATTACACTGTTTAAAAAAAAAAAAAAAGCAGGGCAATATTAATTCCTTCCTTCCCAAGCTACACTCTCCCATCAAGAGCCTAAAGTCTGTGTGCTGCCATCTTCTATGCTTTTAGGACTTAATTCTACAAATGTCAGAATGTATAAATCGATAAAACATATGATTAACTTAGTGTAGTCTGATTTCTAAATTTATGAAACCTAGGTGAAAAAAGGCTTAAATAAGGGAATAACCTAAATCTCTGTTTGATGCTCTCCATCTCTGCATTCCAGACCTCAGAAACCACCTTCCTTGTCACTGTGGTGACTCTCGGCATCACCATTCAGTCGTTTTGTATATGGACACCTTACTGAGTATCCTCTGCAGTACTCCGAGGAGGTTGGCCTACATCCTTAGAGGCTCCCTGCTGTGGATACAGCAGAACCCTATTTGGCACTTTAAAAATCACAGTACAGAGGTTAAAGTGCACTCTTTGGCCTTGCATCTCTGCATGCAGCATGAATTTCCTCCACTCGAGGTCCCATAAATTGGTTTTGTAGCCCCACCTCTCCTCCTGTTATCTGGGAGGAAACAGGAAGAATAACTACATAAGGTACTGAAGACCTTACTTTCACCTTAGTTTCATGAATCTGATTTTTAATTTTTTGCTTTTCACCTGAGGATCAACTGAACATACTTCAGTGATATCCTCCTCTGAGAACCCCATTTGAACTTTAGGCAAAAGGTTTCAGAATTAATCTACTGAATCCCCTTATCAAGTGATTTCAGGCAGTAACTTTTAATGGGAGCAGGATTACAAGGTATTTTAAGTCAAAATCAAAGCTGAAAATGCTCTAGATATGCATAAAGTAGGGATACCAATACCAGTGTAAGAGAAAGAATACTATTAACCAAGTTTACCCCTCCTTGCCTAACAGTTTACAAAAATAATCTCATTTACCTGGAGTTGTTCCACAGTTTCTTTGTGAGCTTTTTCCATACTGTTCATCTTTGTTCTCAAGTTTGACTCTTGGTACTGAAAGTCTGCCTTAAGTTCAGTTAACTGAAAGATTAAAGAAAAAATATATATATATGTATATATATGTATATATACATATGCATGTGCACAAACACATCGTTAAATATTTTTCACAATAAACTCACAATTCATTATAAAAGTGGAGAAGGTTAACAGCAGTTCACTGAGTTTTGTAACTTATCTCGAATTTGTTTTGAGACATGATGAATTCTATCTAATTTACTACTTTAATACAATTTTAATGTTAAGATAATATTGAAACATCAGTATAACTTTTGAGAAGTTGTCTTTTTTGTTTCTTTTTTAAGGTGGTTTCACTGGACACAGTTTGGCAACTGGTATGCCAACAGAAAAGCTTAATGGTTAATACCTTGGAAAATGCTTCAGTTAAAACATACTTCACATTATATATAAACAAAGTAAACAGTAAAACTGGTTTCAGGTTACAATAGTCTTTCAATGAAAAAAAAAAAAGTTTCACATTGGGCAAGTATATAAAGGAACAGTCTTATCAACCAAAAGCTATATTGCTTTTATTTTAAAATTTATGTGCAGAATTCCATATCCAATACCACTTAAGATTTGAGGTAAAAATGGAGAACAAAGAACAGAAATACAACTAACACAGAATAAGAAAGGAAAGGGGGTTATTTTAAAATTTGGGTTAAATTAGACAACGTAAGAAAAAAGATGGTGATTTGAGGAAGGAAAGACAGCTATATGACAATTTTTTTCATAAATATAAATGACATACATAAAGATACAAAATCTCATGACTTCATGCTAAAAAATAAGTTGGTATTATATAATTTCAACATAAGAACCAGGCAGAAGAAAGGTTCTGGTTATTTTTAATTGGTTTTCATTATGCAAGCTTTAAAGGTTTGCAGGTTCTTTTCTGTAATTACCCGGTAGCCAGTAAACAAAGAAGTACACCAAAAAGAGAGAAAGGAAGTCACAGTGCCCTATATTCTGATTTTCTGAATAAAAGCTCTCGCTTTTTGTCCAGTTCAAAGAATAACTGAATCCTGCTTTCTACATTACAAAGGAATTCCTTTTCTGAAATGTCAGTTCACATCAGATAAGCTATGATATTTTCATCACTACACTGTGACTTGCCTCCAGATTATGAATTTCTGGAAGATAAGAATCATGTCTTATTTCACCTTTTTATCCTCATGATCTAGTACGTGGCTGGCTCTAGAAGTCACTGAATAAAGTGAAATAAATTCTAGAAAATAACGTGGTTGTCTTACATTTACATTATTTTAAAAAGCTGTAAGTATGTAGCTATTTTAGGCTTACAATTATTTTCCTCATAGTACTGCTAATTTCCATCCCCATTAGTGTTTAAGAAAAAAGGAACACTAACAAAACCAGAAAACTTTTCACTAACTGCACTAACATAGAATAGTGATACTTGAAGAAAAAAAAAACATCTAAAAAAGCCAAAATTCCACAATTCATTACTACGTAGCTTTGGAATCATTGCTATTTTATAGTAAACTTCCCATTTTATTCAACTTTTATCTAGGTTAGTACAGATAGACCTGTCTTTGTGTAACAGAAATGTTTCTAATATTTTGTGTGTAGAACAAATTTCCATTAAAGCTAATTTAAAATATTCTGTTGTTAAGCAAAAAGAACCATAAAAAATAAAATACTCCTAACTATCCTATTGTTGTCTATGTCAATCCTAAATTTCATTTATCGAATTTGCTTAAGGTAAGGTACAAATGTATTAAAATAAATTTAAATCTATTAATCATCAAGGTGTGGGAAAATGTAACATAAAAGTTACATTTTTACGTGAAAGCCAGAAGTAAAAGCCAACTCAGCGTCAAGCACTACTATGTAATCTCAGAGATAGCTACATACTACATATTCATAATCACAACTTGTTGATAATTTTAAAAGAACGTTTTTAATGTTTTCCTATTGCAATGATATGTTTGAAATAGGTCAAGCCAGACAGTCTAGGATCCTAAAGCAAGTACAGAAGTAGGTTCTACCCTCAAAGAAGACCAAACCCCAGTAATAGCAGCTATGAGCACTTATACATGCCAGAAGCTGTAAGTAAACACTTTACAGTCTCATTTAATCACAACCATCTTCCCATGAGATGGTGTTAATACTCTCATTTTTAAAATGAGAAAACTGAGGCCCAAACAGGTAAAATTCTGCTCAAGTGCACACAGGAAGTGTTAGAATTTTTCACTAAACAGACAACATATTCGATATTCCTCTTTATCTAACTGATAAAGTCTCAATAAGTACACTTACTTCCTATCTTAGATACCTATTGTTAATCATTACCACATAGGAAATTCCCACAGCATTAATTTTCTCCACTTATTTGATCTTGATTGAAATAAATATATAATTGGTATATCAGACTATATTCTATTACTTTCTTATACCAAAAGAATTGACATAATATTCCATTTACATCTCTTTTTCAAATTAAGACATTAGATCTAATTTTAGATTACAGGCTTACTGAAAACTAATGTTCAGAAATTATTAGAATTCTAATCAGCTCTCAATTGATTCTTAGAACTAAAATTCTGAAGTACCACTTTTACATATCATAATTAGATGGCCTACGTTCCACTTTGGGCTTCTGTGTCTTATGAGAATCATGTACCACAAACATGACCAAGTTATTGAAGAAAGTCTAACAAAATTTGCAATTATCAAGCAAGAGTCAAGATGTAAACCTTACCAGGCTTCAGTGAACCACGTACTTACCTTTTTATCTTTTTCTAAAATGGTCTGGTCTCTCTGTTGTAAGAGACGTTTAAGTGACATCACTTCTTCTTTCAGTTGACTTATAAGGACAAAATTGTCTGTTCCCCCACTATCTGCTGACTGATTTATAGAGCTACTAAAAAGAAAAAAGTAAAACACAGTTAAATGAAGTAGAAGGAAAATTAGCAGGTGTTCAAATTGCATAATTTAGACAATTCCACAAACATCCTTAAGGCTAATGCAAAAAAATATGTACCTGACAGAAATGGATGCAACTGGCAAATTACCTTACTAATGGCACACATTACATACACCTGCAGAAATATAATTCAGTATTAGCTTTTAGGGGGTCAATACTTCTAGTGTAAAGCAAAGGCAGCCAATTTGTACAGTAACATCAGCAAACTTTTGGCTAATGAACTAAAACAAAGTCACTCTCAAAATACTTTAAATCTAAAAACATTTTCCAAGCAGGTCAATTTCAAATATCACAATTAGTTTTGTGTTTCACTGAAGAATAATTAAGATAATGTTCTCTAGTCAGATTTTTTTTCAAAACCCAAATTTATGCCCCAAACAGAACATCATTCAGTGCCACTTTCTTATTGCTAAAATTAAGTTAAAATTTTTAACTGATTATGTTTACTCTTCTAGGTGACTCAAAGAAGTCAATGTAGAAGATACATGTTCTATTCTTTTACCTAGTAATAATTGGCAATCAGCCATAACTGTTCAACTAAGTTGAATTTTCACAGCACTAAAGGAATTCATTTTTACCTATCTCCATTAGATGGCTTAGATTCCAATTTGGGCTTTTTCTTTGGAGTTTCATTCTGAATTGCTGCAGAGGATTTATGGCTGAAACCAAACATTAATAAAAATAATTAGAGTAAAAAGGGCATAAGCATCAAATGAAAAGTTATTCTTCTTCCCCTAAAGTTTTACTGAACATCAGTTTTTTTAAAGCCTAAGTAACAAAGTTAAAGGAATATCACATCTTAAAAAATACATGTCAAAATACTTCATAAAATACGTTAACATATTTACCTCTGTTTCCACAGTCCCTGCTCTTGTTCTGGACTCAGACTGCTGATTCTGAAAAATACACAGATGATATCTAATAACATTTATTTAACCCATCAGCATTTTAACAGCATTCTTCCCAATGGAATCAAATGATATATGTTTATATTCTTTTGTTCTGAGGAAGGCATATTCAACTAAGTTTCCAGACTAAGCTAATATATATTGAATAAATCACATTCCAATAAGATAAATTCTAATCAAATGACTACTAGCCATCTTAAGTTGTTTAAGAAAGGTAAGATGATAGGGACTGGATTTTCTTTTTAATCAGTACTTTCAATAATTCAATTTAATATCATATTAAGGGTTAGGGTATATGAGCATGAAAACCACCACAACAGGGTTCTATAATGACAAAGTCTGAAAATCATCATCTTAGGCTACCCTTGCTATTTCAGACAGATGTTTTATCTTAAAGTTAAGGCCTTCCTAATAATCCTACGCAGAGATTCCTTTGGAATAACTCAAGTTACTCACAGTAGTGTGTCAAGTTGAACCAGGAAATATCTGAATTTTTCTTTCTTTCCTAGTTTTCCTAAGAATCTTTTCCAAAGTCTCATCTTTCATTAGGCTGTATTTTCAGTCATGCTGAACATACTGGGAAATCTCATAGTAACTACTCATTTTACTTTTACTTACAATTACTACTACAGTACTACTTCTTTTCCACTATGCCGCAATACTAGCAACCACTTTATAACTATGAATTGTCCATACTTTTTTCCTGTACTTTCACATTGGCCAATCCTCTAGCTTATTCATTCAACACGTGCAGGGCATCTCCTATGTAATGCACACCACGTAAACTGCTGACCCTTGAACAACATGGGGGTTTGGGGGTGCTGATCCTCTGTGCAGTTGAAAATCTGCACTTAACTTTACAGTCAGCTCTCCATATAGGAGGTTCTGCATCCACAGACTCAATCAACCACAGATCATGTAGAACTGTAGTAAATATTTAGTAAAAAAAAAAAAAAAAAAGCTGAGTATTTAAGTGGATCTATGCAGTTCTAACATGTTGTTGTTCAAGGGTCCACTGTATATACAATATAAGAGATGTTAAAAAGACCTGGGCTGTGTGACCTTTTGCAAGTTCTTAAAATCCCTGAGCCTCAGTTACCTCATCTGTCAAATGGATATAAAACATACCTTATAGGGAAAATGAGGATTAAATGAGTTACCTATGTAAAGACACTTAGTATACTGCTAGCATACACAAAATAAAAATATGTACATATGTTTGTGTGTGTATATAAAATTTACTATTCTTTTAGCTGTAGAAGCTTTTTAACCATGTTCTTAAGAATCAGCTATAAATAACAAGCTGGGGAAACAGCAGCTGTAATTCTCTCAACCTGACTTATTCTCTACTTGTGGCAATGAACGGCAACCCTACTGAGGAATTCAGCTGCCATTTTGTTTCTTTTACAAATTTCATTAAAAGCATTAGCAAGGTATATAATCACACATGAATTAATAGAACTATCCAGACCTCAAAATGAGAAAAATCACATTAATAATGACTTAACAGAAACAGAATCTCAGCTTTCTGAGGTGGGCTATTTCTTGCATCCATGTTAACCTGAGTTTCTTCCTTCCCCCATCACTATATATCACAGTATGTAAGCTCTTCATAATCATCCTTATCCAATGAACTTAAGATAGGGCTCCACAAACTGGTTGCCTACTCATCAAATACAAAATAGTATTTGCATATCTTAAATAATCAAAAAGAAAATAAAAAGTCAATCCATTCTCTTTCCCTTTAATTCTGAAACCTTAATTTCAAAAGATTAAGTTCCTGTCACAAAATTTGATCTTTATAAACATAATCTGAGTGTGTCCTTTTACATCATGCTAAAACAAATTTATCTGTAAAGGGCAAGGGAAAGGGACATTTCAGCTGAGTCTTAGGTCTGACAGTTATCATCATGGTAGTTATTTCCTCATATTTTTTCCTAAAGCAAGAAGCAAAATCAAGGAAGGTTTACATTCCTTTGTTCCTTGGGATACACTGATATAGAGGCCACAAGATTTCTTCAAAGTAGCCAGATTAGAAGTCATTACGCAGTTTACCACTGTTACATCCAGAAAGCACTACAACACAGTGAGACAAATGGAAAAACTGCTAGAGAAGCAAACAATCTCAGTGCCTCAATAAACCCCCATAATCTAATATGTGCTTGCCTATAATTCAGAATCAAATGTTGTTAATTAGACAGAACTACATTACATTCCACAAATATCTTCATGTGTTCCAAACTAGGGCAGGCATCAGTTTTCTGTAAATGAAACTGTTTTAACTGTCTAGAACTTTAAAAAGGCTCAGAGAAATTTGTGAAAAAAAAATAAATTCTCCTGAAAATCAGTGGGTATCATGTCCCCTTCTTCTCCATTTTAATTTTTGTGTTTATTTTGCATTTTAATATTCTTGATTTGTCCATGAAGACTAAAACTACACCTTAAAAAATACTTTACACACATAAAAGGTTAAGATACTACTACTATGTAACTTTTCTCCCTAAGGCAATTTAAAAATCGAGTAGTTGTTAATATTTGAAGAGTTCCTGTCTGTTTTTTAAAAAAGCAAAGTACCATGTCAAAAAGATTACTTCACAAAGTACCATGTCAAAAAGATTACTTTGTGAACCTTCAAGGTTTAGAATGCTTCCATCATGGTCACAAATGACAGTGTTACAATCTGTTCTCCAAAAATACATTTCCTAGTCACTGGTTTAAATTTGTTTTAACTAAAAAAAGTTAATAGTAACTGAGGTAAATAAAATTTTTACAAGTAAAATCCCAACAATTCTTTGAACATAAAAAGAATACTGAGGCTTTTGATAACATGAATCAATGAAGCATCAATTAACTCTGATGTACTTGTATTCTGACTTCATTATATGATCATAACTTTCTATTGTAAATCTCTAAAGGTCCTATCTTTATATTTATGGTAAACAACTACACTCATTATGTGTAATTCTGTACACTGAATAAAGTGGGGAACAGCCCTAGAAGCTGTCATGGTAACACACAAGAAGCTTACCATGTACAATGGAAACTAGACAAGCACATAGCTAGCGTTTACAAAAAGTTAAACACCAAAATCTGGCACTAAAATGCCAGTGAGGACTTTGGAAAACACAATTTCAAAGTACTTACTTGTGATGGCTACTGCTGTGACGATGGTGATGGTGATGATGGTGGTGATGATGTTTTGAATGATGCTGGTCTTTCTCAGTAAGAGATGAAGAAGATGAATTTGAATGTGACGATCCCAGGCTCTTCCTTTGTTCTTTTGTCTTCTGCAAAACTCTCTTGTACGATAAAGTACAGAGCCAGCATAATAACTTCCCATCAACCTTTTAAAAGAAAATACTTATATTAGATTAAATATACGTGTAACTGGCTATAAGTGAAACCAGGTTAAGATAAACTGCTCAACTGCTGGTGTGCATGTGCACACTCTCTCTCTCTCACAAACACACACACACACACACACACACACACACACACGCACACAGTTGCAAAATGGAAGTAAAAGTAGACTTTTCCGAAACTTGGGGAAATGCTTATTTAGAGGATCATAAAATTAGAAAGGATGATATATGGACTTCCATTAGTTTTGAGGCATTTCTAAATTTGGAGAGGAAAACTTATTTTATTACTAGAAAATAAGCATAACTTGATGATATACTTCAAAGAAACCTTATCTAACCACTATCATAAATTCTTAAATTACTGTGTAACTACTAAAATGACAAAGTATTTCCCATGAAAGCAAAACTGTTAAAGAAAAAATGAGATTGAATGACATATAGAATCGACTCTCATTTGCAGATTTTGTATTGGCAAATTCACCACCTATTAGCTAAAATTTATCTGTCACCCCTAAATCAATTTGTAGCACTTTTGTGATCATATACCCACATGCACAGAACAGCAAAAAAATGTGTGTAGCTAGACCGCAAATGTTCCCAGATGAGGTTAACACGGTGATGCTTTGCTGTCTTTCTTCAGCTCTCATACTGTAAACAAGTATCCTTTTCAGTCTACCTACTATCACGTTTTTCACATTTGTGCTTTTTATTAGTGATTTCACTGTTAAAATGGTCCCCAAAGGTAGTGCTAAAGTGATGTACAGTGTTCCTAAGCATAAGGCGACTATGATGTACTTTATGTGGAAAATACCCGTTAGATAAGATTCATTCAGGCATAGTTATAGTGCTGTTTGCTATGAGTTCAATTTAATCAATCAACAATATATATTAAGGTGTCTTTAAACAGAAACATACACAAAACAAAACAAGATTAGGTACCGATCCACTGATTACCACGTTGTGACCAGAGGCAGGGACCTATCCTGTATTGTCCGTAGGAGCAACAGTTCTATTCACTAACTCAGTGTTTGCAGCAACTTTATAGAACACAACTCTCACAGACAATGGGAGGCCAGTGTCTGCGTGTCAACGGGGAGGAAAAGAGACTTCTTTCCAAAATTAAGACTAAAATTAAGTTCCTATCCTCTATTTGTTCAAATGAGAAGTGCTGGAGGAACATGTCTTACAACTAGGGTACATATATTGCTGTGGAGGAACACGGCAGAGCCCCTCAAAGAGACAGTCATCCTCCAAATCAACTGAAACTGACAGTCATCAGGAAGCCTGTGTGAATGCTCAGCAGAGAAATGTCACACACATATAGATACCTTTTAAGTCACTGTAGGTAGAGAAAAACAAACAATGGTATAAAATATGAGCCCCAAATCAAAAGGTACATGACTAACTTTGAATCATATGTGTTAAAGTGCCATCAGGTATATTTTCACACCAGCAACTTCAAGTAATCAGCAAAAAGGTAAGTAGCTGAAAAGATTTAAAAGCAGTTAGTAATTCTCCCACACCAAATACTGAATAACCAAATAGTACAGAATAGCTATCACAGAATGTTTTTTAAAGTGTAGTAATCTCAACTGATCAACATGAATCTACATATCATGCCAGCAAGGAGAAAATGCAATGTTCCTGCACTTTCATCTAACCACCTGCTTTCAGGGACCCAACGAATACATCAAGCTTCAGTAATACATTAAGTATAATAACTTCCAACTTGTTTGTGTTTTATTTAATTTCCAGATGTCATAAAATAAATAAAACATACCTTTCTTCTTCCTTCCTCCTTCCGATCAAAAGCACATTGTTGTTTGCACTGTTCACAAGTCTGAGGTGGTCCATATTTTTTTCTGAATTTGTGCAACGCTGACACTTGGTACCAATAAATGCTGCAATTATGTTACAGTATTGACAAGGCTTAGGCTGAAAAACAGATATATATTTTCTTTAATTGAGACATTTTAAAATACTAAAATTTTGCTGCATAAAATATACCCAGTGAACAGGACATATTTTAGGAATTAATTAAGGAAACTAATAGGCAAAAAGTTTTCTGTGAAGTATGTTGCCCTATCATAGTCAAAGACATTTATTATGCTTCTATTCATTTGCTAACATTTATTTCTAGACTCATTAAACTTTTCATTAGTTAAATAAGATCGTGAAAAATGTACTTATGACTTGCATAGCATGTTATATAATACAAAAGCTACATGTAAAGACATTTCAATAAATGAAAACAAAGGTACACACTGACAAAAGTTTCATGTATCCAGTATTTGGGGGAGTGAATTTCTACTAACATAATATCCTGTTAGCTTAATTACTATATCATTTATTCAAAATACATTTAACAACTTTTCATCATATATAGGTACAGCTGATGCAAGAAACAGGTGAGTTTTCAACTAAAAAAAACTGGCACAAGCATATTCAACATAACTATAACAAACATACCTTGATTTTCTTTGATATTCAAAAGACAACTGAAGATTTTAGTATCCCTTAAGGCCAGAAATTTGACTATTCATGACTGTAATATACCAATAATAACTATAATATACATATAAAAAAGAACTTATATGAGGATAACTTCTTGACTTTTGTGACTAAATGCCTGAACTGTGCCACTATATAAAAATTGTCAGAGGTTCTGAGGAAGAAGTAAAGTACAGTTATGCAAACTTTATAAGTAGGTTCTCTACAACCAGGAGTTTGTTTGCTATATTTGACTCCTTAAAGAATAAAATCATAACTTCCCCACTGAAATTCAATATATATAAACATGCACATAATATGACTGTTTTAAAATTTTATCTTCCCATCAGACTCTCTATAGAAAGTTTCTTTCCTGAAATATTTTGGTACTTGAAATATTTAAGAACATAGCATACATATTTTTTAAAAGGTCCATCTTTGTGAAAACATTAACTGACCAGCAGCAATAAAATGAGATGAAAATATAAGATATACTTACGGTGCCAAATTGCTTCACATTTTGAGCACACTTCTTACAAATCGTGTTAGTTTTGCTGAAAAGGAAATTGTATATCGATGATGAAACTTATGCAGCACGATGCTGAACTAAAGCAAGCAAAGTGTACTATTAGTAGAAGTGTACCGTGTGCTTTAGTAGTACTTAAAACTTACTCTAACACAGAGTAAGAATTTTTTAAAAATGCAAACGTAAGGATCTTTTTAGGATCTTCTTAGGATCTTTTTAGGATCTTCTTAGGATCTTTTTTGCTCCCCTTAATTAAGATAAATGTTTTCATACATTTTTATTGTGTATTTTAAATGGAAACAAATCAAAAAATCCTATTGTTTTCTATCTAGTTCCAAAATCCTCACACTTGCCACTATTTATGCACAGCACCAGTGCCTATCTAACCTTCCACTGGGTGCTCTCCACTATTATGATGCTCACACCTACTTGTGAAGAAATTATTTGTTCATCTTTTAAGCTCTTGTGCATGCACTGAGGCTCTAACAGGAATCACTCCATTAAGAAATATGTGCTGTTCTTCCACTGGTAACAAGTTACTGGATTTCACCCTTGGAAGGTAGCTGGTAACACTATAGACCTTTCCTCAGGTCCATGTCCGCACTAACATTCTGCCATTTTTTAATAGTTTAACAGTAACAGTTTATATTTGCACTTTTCGTTAGCAAGGCTGTACATTTTCCATGCAATAATTTATTTTTTATCTCCTCAGGTATAAAGTCTAGCTGTAAAATACCCATTAATTTTTGGTCAGCATTCTCTCTCCTACCATGCAAAAAGGGCTTACAACTTAAAGCTTAGAAACTAAACCACTTAATTAAAAAAAAACTGTAACATAAATATGGGATTACAACCCTCAAGTATTCCTTACAGACAATACTTTGTCTTTAACAATCAAAAACTGTTCAATATACAAACCTCTCTTGTTGAAATTCTGATCTGCAGTAAGTACATTTTACAATGGGATGCGCAATCCGACATTCCTGTAATAAGACAATATGTTAGTCATTATCTATCTCAAGGTCCTCAAAATTTCACGTTTCTGGTGGAAAATTATTACCCAACCTAGTCAAATGCCTAAAACATCAATAAAATCTGTCCCCCAACGTAGAAAATTGAGTGATTTATCAAATAAGTAGCCAATTACGGCATAATTCCTTAGGGAAGGCTTAGGTGTCTTTGTCTTTATTAGATGGGGGGGTACGCAACAGATAAATTAAAAAAAGCTGTCAGGGCCGATTCCAAGGACTGGTTAAATGTGAAACTACTTATTATTTTGCACCGTTGCTCACAGACAGCATCCCGGCTTTAATGGGATGGGAGGAGCTCCAAATCATAGAGCATTCTGTTCCCAAGCCAGACGCTTCGCTTTCCTGGACAGGGAAGAAGGATGCCATCAGCTTTGCGGCTTCAGGTTCCTAGCAAGAAAGTGCAAACACCGTCCTCTGCCTCCCGGTGGAAGGAGAGGACAGACTAGACAGAAAACCGAGATGAAAACATCTCCATCCCGGGGTCTCTGCGGCATAGACAGGTGGCTACCTCACGCAGCCCCACCCCTGAAACCCCTCAACGTTGCTGGGGCCCGGCCCCCTCCTGGGTCGCCTGGAAGAGGGCAGGGTTCCGTCCTCCTCTCAGGGGCTTTCCCAGCTGATGCCCAGGTCCTCGGATAACGGGGTCTCTGAGTGAGGAGGCGAGGGCTCCAAACCCCCAAGGCGCCGGCGAAGAGAGAGGGGCTGCAGTGCAGCGGGCACCCAGCTCCCTCGGGCTATGGCCGAGGAAACCCCACCCGCCCACCACCCAGCGCCCACGGACCTTGCAAAGCTGCTGGCCCTGGGAGAGCTCCTCGAAGGGATAGCGCTGGGTGCACTTGGTGCAGGCGTACAGGGCCGAGGCCGCCATCCTGCTCCTCAGTCTCCTCCTCCACCGCCGCCCGCTCCGAGGCGGGGCCCTACGGGGAACTCGGGCGCCGCCGCCGCCGCCGCCGCCGCCCGGGCCGCGGGCTCCTCCTCCTCCTCCCCCCCCTCCCCCGCGCCCACCAGAGCCTTGACGCGAGAGACCAAGGTACTGCAGACGCAGCCGTCTCCCTCCGCCTCCACTTCCGCCCCAGCCCACCCAGTGACGCCGTCCCAGCAGCTCCCGCTTAGGCCCCGAGAGCGGCGGAGGGAGACGAAGCGGATAGTTCGCTGCGGTTTAGCTGCGCGGCGACGGATCCGCTTCCTCCTCGGCCTCCCTTCCCCACCCCTGATTGGCTGGGGCGACTACTGCGTCACTCGGTCGCTCCGCCCAACTCCTAACCCCCGCTACGCAGGGAGCTCCCACAAAGGGAGGAAGTCGCTGGCCAATAAAAGCCCGACGGTCTCAGCGCGCGAAAGCCGCTTTAAACTCACCCCGCCCAAAGGTCCCGGTCGCGGCTTTTCCTAGCAGCCAGTCCCAGGTTTGGGTGGAAACTTCCGAATCCAATTGGGCAGTTGTTTGCGGAGGTTTACTCTCTGCTCCTACTGTTTTTTTTCCCCTTGACTTCTATTGGACCAAATCTTTAAGCTCCCTCTCCTTCTATTTGTTATTGGTCGAAAGGTAAGTACCTCACGTGGAGAGGCGTCCCCGAGTCAAACTCACGCTCTCTCCGGCGATTAACGCAAGGGAAGTGATGGAGTGTTTTGAGCTTCGCATTCGCTTTTATTACAGTCATCCCATTCAATCGCCACTGGAGACAACACAACGCCTCGCCCACGCTTCCCCTTCGAGAATGCCCGCCCCTGTGCAGAACCCCTTCAAGAGCCGCCCGGTAGCCAGCCAGCCCAGTCCCCGCGGCGCGCTACCTTGTGACGTCACCGAGGGAAGAGGCGGATTCTCCTACCACCGGAAGACGTCTGATTTTTTGATTGGCTAGCCAGGACGTCCGTTAGGACGTGTTGCGCTTTTGGTGTGCACTCGGAGTGTGGGCGGCCCTGTGGGGGTGTGTGGCAGGGGTTTCCAGACCCGGGGCCAATACACCAGCCCCTTCCATCAGGGGTTCGGTTTAGGGTCGCCCCTGGCGGGCGGCTCTCGAATCTTGAAGAACAGCACACGAACCCGGACCCTCCCGGGGCTGCGGAGGTCGGCAGGAAGATGGCGGCAGCGTCGGTCTCTGAGACTTTGGCTTCTCAGTTCTCGGTAAGAAGCGGTTGACGTTCGAATAGGCCCCGGGTCGGTCCTGGCGCCCCTTTGCTTTTTCTCACTCTTCAGAGCGCTCTCGGCCCAGAGTCTCACTCCATCTTGGGGAGCGGCGGGGGGCGCCTAGATCGCCCCTTGCTACCTCGGCGCCCACCGCTCCTATGTCAAGGTTGCACCCTTCCATTTAGACAGGCCGGGCCCGTCACTCCCGCCCCCCCCCCCCGCCTCTTTTATCTTTCGGCCTAGCCGCCCAGGTGCCGAAAGTTGCCTGGACTCGCAGGGATGACTACCTACACCATGGCCTGCGAGAACAGGGCTCCTGGGTCTCGTGGGTGTAACGGCCCCTCTTGGAAACTCTCCGAGACCAGGTGGGCGCTCTAGTCGGCTTAATGGGCAGCTGTTGAATTGTTATGTCTTGAGTGCGTCTGCTGATTCCTTTGCTTGCAGTGCCTCCCCCTCCCATCTTCCCAGTAACTTCGATCTATGCTCATCCTGTCTCGAGCGCGCGCGCTTCCCACCTCCCTCTGTATTACGGTGACCTCAGTGTGTAGTAAATGCCCTTTTAGAGAGGCGACAAGGGGAGCCAATCTTAAATATTGTATTGGCCTCTACAAGAGCCACCAGTCTCTTCAGTCACTGGTATTTTGTGGAATTGGAGCGGGACCTGCCGCATTGGGAATAGATAGGCAGTAAATGTGAATGTGAAGCAGCTCAAGCTGGAGCCATTAGCTCTTCATCTAGCAAATGCTGAGTGTCTGGCGTACTTTTAGGCTCTAGGATTACACGGATGAATAGGGGAGAACCCCTGCTCTGAAGGAGCAAAGCACTGAAGAGAAACTACACGTAATTAGATTATTACACAGTACAGTTTGATAAATGCCACCCTGTTAGAATAACCTAGGCGAGAGTGATTAGCAGTGCTTGGGTAGAGAAGGTGGAGCTAGCTGGGTGGTGAAGGAATCGGAAATGCTTGTCCCAGGAACAGAAAAGGAAGGAGAAAAACTCACCGCAGGCATTTTGGAATATGTGCCAAGACAAGAGGTGTTTTCAGAAAACTTGTAAAAATTTGAATTGAGCAGAGGTAGTGTGGAGGTAGAGTTCGGTTACATGAATTGTAAAAATAGGTTAAAATATGAAAAAAGAGAGATAGTGAGAGGAGAATATCAGGTAAGGTTGTCAAAGAAGTTAATGGGGAAAAGCTTAGGGGGACAGTAAAAGCAGAGTCACCTTGGTGAAAACACACTTTTCCTCAGTTTCAGCTTTTGGTGACTGTTGTTAAAATTTGTGTTAATGAGGCCAGAAGTGATCTTCAGAGTTTCAGCACAGTGGGGGTAGCAAGTTTGTAGAGAGGTCAGGGATGATTAAGAGGAAGGAAGGAAGGAAACAATCGGAGTTATCCAGGAATTAGATCAGTGAAAGGGAAGATAAAAGACAAGCTATTAGACTATTAAGAAATGTCATTAAGTAGATGGATGAGATGATACAGGAGTTGTGATTAATCAGGAGAAAAAATAATTAAACATAATTGGGAAAGGAGGGCTTTTCACCACTCTCAAAACAGCACTTGGAGACTGAGCAAGGAAAACTATAAATGTTGATTTGAGCTGAACTCTGCCAAGGCCACCTAGCTGAGAGTGGTTACTGGGGTGTGGTCAACCCTTAGTCTTTAAGATACCCTGGACAGAAATCCTATAGAGTGTTTAATAGGAAAGCATATATATTTTTATATGCTAAGCTCAGCTTTAAGTGGATTCGAAATACTCAGAGTACACTAAGAATACCTAGGACCCTTTACAAATCAAAGTATAACTTTCTTAACTTTACCTACTAAATCAAAATATCTAATTTGGAAGTCACTATGTCTCAAAACAAAAATGACTAAATTTAACTTATCAGTGTGTAGGAAATGGCCCTGCTTAGATACTTTAACTGTCCTGTCAGAAATAAGGCTGGCATTTCCAACAGAATTTAAAAAGCACTCCAGCTTAACAGCCGATCATAAAATAAGGCAACGAAAGAAGACCTTTTAAAACTACAACATGAACTCAGAAGGCTACTCATAATGAGATTTCAGGGTTGTGAACATTAACTATTTCTGTTGTATTTAACATTGATAAACCCAGCATAGGTATAGTAAATGGAAATGCTTTAAGGAGGCAAGGATTTTTATCAGGTAGATTCACAAA